>NC_090028.1:35216326-35316326 GCF_037176765.1 Anolis sagrei
GCGTTTTTATGAGTGATGGTCACCCGTTTACCTGATAGGTGTGTTGTGTCCAAATTTGGTGTCAATTCGTCCAGTGGTTTTTGAGTTATGTCAATCCCACAAACAAACATTACCTTTTTATTTATATAGATATGGCAGTCAGTGGAAAGGGGGCAAACTGTTTGGCTTGCCAGAAATCCAGGTGCATTTAGAAGGAAGTCGCATACCAGAAACAAAGGATTATCAAAATCACAGGCACTAAAAGCTTTTTCTCGGTGCCTGAAGGCTCACTTCTGTTACCTGGTGCATGTCAAGGCTAAGAACCGGGCTTCTCCAGTTGGGAAGGCCGGAGCAAAGGGGCAAAGGCAGGGGAGAAGAAGGTCAAGGACAGCTATGGTTGACTTCCCTCCTCCGCCATCCATCCGCCCGGCTTGAAATTACCGATAATCCAACCCACCCGAGGAGAATCATTAAAAATAATTTGCACACCCGCGTTGGGTTCCCGGAGATGCATTCCCTCCTGCCTTCTTCCTTCCTTATTTTCTTTCCCTCCCCAATCCCTCTCTCTCTCTTTTTGATACACTGTTTTCTTCAGTGATTATCGCTGTGGACATGTTCTGGCCATATGGACAGGAGACGGCTTGAAGAGCCTTCTCAATACCTGAGTGGTTAATTAAGAGTGGTTGCCGACCCTCCAGAAGTGGGCCTGAAATCCCTCTCCGCTCCCCAACAATGAGTAGCTTTTTTAGCAGCCGTCACTAGGGACGGCCAAAAGCGGAGGGTAATTATTTGAGATAACACACAGCTGAAGTGCGTGCATGTGTGTGAGTGTGGAGGGAGTGGGAGGCCGGCGGATATGCATTTGAAAAGCCGGCCGTGGTACAGTCTATAATAAAAAGGTCAACATCTCCCATTTTCCTGTACAGTGTCGGTGGTGTGTAATGCCTTTTTAGAATGAATGACATCAGATTCCCCCCCCCCCTCTCTCTCTCTGTCTCTCTGGCTTAAATGAATATCTTATTTTGTATTCAAACTTTGCAATTGTGAGTTCAAGCCTGCCATTCCGATCTGAATAAGCTATTCTTACTTTATCAGTGTGGGCGCTGAATTGGGCTTTGATTGCTTTGTTGTCAAAGAGCAGCAATTTCTCCCATTAACCCATGAAAACCCTGAACCCTCTCAAGAACAAAAAAAAGGAGGAAGATCAAGAGAGGGAACGAAACCGGCAAATTAAACAAGGATCGCCCTTAAATCGTTATCAGTTAAAGAGGTTGGATCCAGTACTGGAGGCGGACACCCTGTCTCTTTTCTCAAATACAGAGAAAAGGATGCTGCATTTATCAATCATTTCAAACACAAACTCAACCAACGGTTATTTCTGGTTTAGATTTCAGACATATAATGGGTGGATTGCTTCATGGAGACATAACCATGTGTCGTTGACCCAGGAGTAATTTAAGATAGGAGGTCAACTGCTATCTTATTTGCGAAAGCCTTTCACCCTGATGGATAGGAGGTCAACAAAGTAGCTATTGAAGTCGGGCGAGCTGTCACATATATAACTAATACACAATAGCTCCCTCTGATATCAAAGGTGCAGGCACCAATTGCTCATAGTGGATACTAGAAACATTTATGAAATATCTGACACAAAGTCCAGATGTTACATTTCTAAAAATTAACAGTTTCCACTAGTGTCCAAGCTTTGGTTTGATTTTCCCATGGAAACTGCACTTTTGGAACCAAAGGAGACACATGGGAGTGCGCCCAACACGAATTTGATGAAAAGAAGAAACCATGAAAATGAACAAAATCTGGTTACCAGTATTAAAAAACTCTAAAATTACAACAACACAACAACAGAGAGGAAACAAACAAGGACATCTAATCACCTCTCAGCAAAAGTTTGCCCCAGGCTCTGTCAGACCATTATATGCTAATCAAGGTGGTCAGTAAACACACAACATATAAAGACAAACACGCAGAGGCTATTTAACATTCCAGGTTTTTAATGAGGGTATTCTGGCCACCAGGGGAGCTGTCGCTTCACTGTCCATTTGTGACACTGATCAAGGTAATCAGTCGAAACATTCACACCTAACTCCAGCAGACAAGAGTCCTTTGTCCTACCCTGGTCATTCCACAGATCTATAAACCCTTTTTTCTAATTCCAGCAGACCTCACTACCTCTGAGGATGCTTGCCATAGATGCAGGCGAAACGTCAGGAGAGAATGCCTCTAGACCATGGCCATATAGCCCGAAAAAATCTACAACAACCCAAGAATTTGATGTCATGCATACTCACAACAATTTCTGAAATGTCACACTCAGCTTTAAAATTCAACTCAGTATTATTTGCTGTATGCATCTGAGGACACTCAAAGTGGATGGAAGTACAGGCGTTTTTCTTCAGACTATAATTATTTTATTTTATTTATTTACAAATTTATAGCCCAAATTTCTCAGCCATACGGCAACTCAAGGCAGGTTACAGATTGGCACAATTCAATGTCAGGCATTCATAAAAGTGCCATTAAAAATCAACATTACAATATAAAACATAAATTAAAACCACTAAAGCATATAACCATCAGTGTCATCTTGTTAAAAACGTTATCCAGTAACATCGTCTGGACATTCCATGTTCATCATTCATAGTTCCATATTACCTATTCCACTGAATTCTCAAAAGCTTGTTCAAAGAGCCAGGTCTTTACTTTTTTTGGAAAGTCATGAGGGAGGGGGCTATATGGATGCTGGTGGCACAACAGGTTAAACTGATTGGTGGTTAGAATCTGGGGAGCAGGTTGAGCTCCCGCTGTTAGCCCCAGCTTTTACCAACCTAGCAGTTTGAAAAGATGCAAAAGTGAGTACATCAATAGGTACCGCTCTGGCAGAAAGGTAACAGCGTGCCATGCAGTCATGCTGGCCACATGACCTTGGAGGTATCTACAGAAAACACCAGCTCTTCAGCTTAGAAATGGAGATAAGCACCAACCCCCAGAGTTGGACACAACTGGACTTAATGTCAGGGGAAAATCTTTACCTTTACCTATACAGATAAGGTGTATGCGTGAATTTGTATGCAAATGTGGGTCCGGTTTCCATGATATCTCATTATCAATACAAATATTCCAAAATCTTAAAAAATCCAAAAAAATCCAAAGCACTTCTGCTCCCTGTATTGAGTTCTATTTTCCTTCCTACTGTCCCAATTTAACAATGGCAGTCTCAATTAAATAACTTAAAATGTTGTATAAAATGGCCTTAAAACTATGTGTATAAATTACATATGAAACATAAACGGATTTTGTGTTTAGACATGAGTCTCATCCCTAAATATGTCATATATCCAAATACAAAACTCCAAAACGTCTGTTCCCAAGCATTTTGGATAAGGGTTGCAGTGCTCAACGTGTATTTTCTGAACCAAATAAGGCCACATCATGTTTCTTTGGAGAAAAATAATCTCCATTTACCAAAAAGATGGACATGGTGGACCTCCCAAACTTTAGAAAGAGAGAAGGCAATTCAAGTGTACAGGGACAGTTCCTTGGTGCTGTGTAGTCCTCATAACTATGGGCATGCATGTGCACATTTATCAATGGCTACGAAGGCGCATGCGGCCCAACCAGGCATTGCTCCAATCCTTTGTTGTTGTTTCTGGAACTCCAGTTGTGTTTCTCTTTGGTGATAGTAGTTTGTGCCAACGTAGCTGTCGGAGCTTTGTTTATAAACTGCCCAATATGTTAATTATCGTTCTTTACCTCTGCAGCGCTCTCCTGTCAAAACTATACAGCGGTCTTTAGAAAATAAATGTGAACACTCTAAGCCATTGTAGCGGGCTTCCATAATATCTTTCCACTGACAATGCCAGAGCTGTCAGATCAGAAGGCGCGTCACTCCAATAAAGGTGGGCAGATGTGTGATAATGAGAGAGCGGCCTACAGATGCTAATATAACTGTTCCGCAGAGCCGTCCGCGCCTTCGTTAAGGAGACCCAGGTACCAGCTGCCGACTGTCAGACGCTAGAAACCCTGCTTCTCTCTTGATTCTCGTTTAAGATCGCCTGCGTTCGCTGTCTGTCAGTGAACTTTTCCCTCGCAGGAGCCCGAACCCCTAGGTGATCAGTCACATTTCGACATAACTAGATGTCAAAAGAAGTTTAAGTTGTATGACGCACTCTGATGCGTTCCCTGTGCCAAGCTGACAAGACCCAGCCCTTCATGGCGTCTCCTTAATGATCTACTTGGAAAGTTGAGTCGAAGCATTCTTCTTTGCCCCCCCCTTCTCGTCTCTCCCCCCCCCCCCACCCCCACGTTTTGTTTTCTTAATAAAATGCCATCTAAATTTTTGTCAATATCCATGTCAGCCACTGTAAGCCGGAGACAATCTTATCACAGTCGCAATTTGATTTCAGATTGGAATCACACACACATATATGAGATGAGGAAATGGGAAAAAGACAATGCTGATTAAACAGGGAGCTGGGGATAAGATGTATTAGGGTTAATTTATTTATTTTGGAAATTGCCTCAACTTGCTTTATCTCCATTTCGAACTAGCTTACAAGGATAATCAAATTAGAAGCAAACAGCATAACAGCAAAACATTAATTTACATCCAATTGATAAAATCAATGTTCATGAATGAGAAGCACATTTCCCCAAACAACTGGTTAAAAATATACCCACAGAAACAAGATGCCAGAAAGCATCCCATGTAAGCTTCTAAAAGACTTTACACGCTCCCTTGCAAAGTCCATGCAGTTAGGCAGCAATAGATTTTGCCATAATGGAGCCACTACTTAGGAAACCCTGCCGTTCCACTTTATAGGTAAAGGGAAAGGTTTCCCCTGACATTAAGTCTAGTTGTGTTCAACTCTGGGGGTGGTGCTCATCTCCATTTCTAAGCTGAAGAGCCAGTGTTGTCTGTAGATGCCTCCAAGGTCATGTGGCCAGCATCACTGCATGGAACGCCGTTACCTTCCCGCCAGAGTGATACTTATTGATCTACTCATCTTTGCATTTTTTTTCAAATCGCTAAGTTGTCAGAAACTAACAGCAGGAGCTCACCCCCGCTCCTCAGATTTGAACCACCAAACTTTTGATCAGCAAGTTCAGCAGCTCAGTGGTTTAACCTACTGTGCCACCAAGAGCTTCATTGTAATGGCCTCACACATGGTCTCCAACTTATCTTGAGAGTAATGACAGTGTAAATAAATTGTCAATATTTGCTTGAGATAGTGCTTGCAGTTTTTGCATCTCATAGACTTAGCAGGGGGATTTGGATAACCAGTTAAAATTCGTGAGTAAACCAAGTTTTTTTTAACCTGAAAAATTGGGGGGGGGGGTTGAACCACTACCTACCCCCCCCACCTACCCCCCTCCCCCCCCCCCCTCCGGCTACAGGCCTTCCTGCTTCAACCTACTGGCTTTCAAATTTCTTAAGATGTTTTGGTATCCAGTTTACAGCACTGGCTAAAGTCCAAAACATCATGAGATTTGGAACCATTTGGGAAAAAAAATGGAACCATTGCTTTGTCTGCTATTACTACTAATTGTTATCACAATCTATTGACTATAATAAATCATGGATGGAGAGATCTTCTCTATTTGCTGAATGCACCCAGATATATCCTTCCTCTATATTTCTTTGCATCATCATTTTATCTTCCTCATAGAATTATGGTATTATCCCACTTTAGCCATGTCCCCAAGATGAGTCTCAATAGACTTCCCAATGATCGCTCTACCCATAGCTGTAATTACGGAATTTTCTCCTGTGTCTTGATAATGATGACATTGCTGGCTGTGGTTGGTGTATGCATGAGACAGCAGGCCTTAAAACCTTAGCATTTTGGACCACAGATCCCAGAACTACATATGCTGGTGGATTTTAGGAGGTGGGCCAAATCAACTACTACCATCTTTTTCACAAAGTATTGTGACGCAGTGTGGTTATAGTGCTATGATTCCATTTTAATTGCCACGACTCTATCCTATGGAATGTTGGAATGTGTAGTTTCATGAGGCATTTAGAATTCTCATCTCAAGAGCTATAGTGCTTCTATAGTCCCAGGATTCCATTGAATGTATATTTATTTTTATTTATTTACAGTATTTATATTCCGCCCTTCTCACCCCGAAGGGAACTCAGGGCGGATTGCAATGTACATATACATGGCAAACATTCAATGGCATAGACACACAACATATATAGACAAACACACAGAGGCTATTGTGATTTTATTCTGACGACTTGGTCTTATGTAATTATAGGATTGTATTTTAATGTATTTTATGTTTTATGTATTAGTGTATTATGGGATGGGATGTTTTAAACTATTGTTTATGAATCTTTTGTTGTGAACCGGCCTGAGTCCCTCTTCGGAGGTCGAGAAGACTGGTATATAAAAGTTCTAAATTAAATAAATTTAACATTCCAGCTTTTTCATGAGGGTATTCTGGCCACCAGGGGAGCTGTCGCTTCACTGTCCATTTGTGACACTGATGAATGCTAATCAAGGGAGTCAGTTGAAACGTTCTCACCTAAACAAAATTTTGAATGTAAAGAAAGAAATGAAGGCGGAATACTTCCTTTTGGGTGCCTTTGACTTCAAATTAGAGAAGAACAAGGACAAACTTCCCTTCCATATGATGACAGCAGCAAGGAGAGTAGTGGCCAAAAAATGGAAGAACAAAGAATGAAGAAACACCAACGATTGAAGAATGGACATGCAAATTATTAGATATAATGAACAGGCGAAACGTCAGGAGAAATGCCTCTAGAACATGGCCATATAGCCCGAAAAAAACCCACAAGAACTGAACATGGACTGTCTTTCAGAACACCTGAAAAATATACAAACAACGGCGAAAAGCAAAATCGACTGGTCCCCAGTCAAAAACTACTTTAACGTCAATTGAATATAGAAAGAGGAAAAGCCTGCAAAGGATATACTACCAATACAACTACTAACATGCGTTTCGGGTTAAAATCAATATATAACCTACTAACTCTCCTTCTTTCTACTCTCCATCCTCCCTGTACACCCCCTTTTTCTTACCCCCACACAATCCCCCTACTTTCCCCTCCCATTGCCCCTATCCCTATCATACCTCTCCTACCATATCCTCCTTGCACTATCTTTTTTTACTCAAAGATATGTCGATGATTGACACTCTCTCGATGTATCCCCTAGAAAACCTTAATAAAAATTATTTTTAAAAAAGAAAGGAACTTTCACACCTAGCTCCAGCAGACAAGAGTCCTTTGTCCCACCCTGGTCATTCCACAGATATATAAACCCTTTTTCCTAGTTCCTAGTTCTGAGGATGCTTGCCATAGATGCAAGCATCCTCAGAACGTCAGGAGAGAATGCCTCTAGAACGTCAGGAGAGAATGCCTCTAGAACATGGCCATATAGCCCAAAAAAACCCTACAACAACCCACTGATGAAGTACTTCCTCATTCTTTGCATGCTTTCTGGAGTTTTTTATGGTGTTGTAAACTAGCCTCCTCGTATAAGCGGTACCTAAATTTCCTACTTGACAGATGCAACTATCTTTTGGGCTGCAAAGGTCGACAGCAAGCTACACAAATTGGTCGGAAGCTCACTCTGACGCAGGCTGGCTTTGAACTCATGACCTTTTGGTCAGTAGTGATCTTAATGCAGCTAACTCCCAGCCAGTTGCATCACAGTCCCGGTGCCATTGCAGTTGAAAGTTGCTATTGGAGGTTGACCATGCTAGAGCACCTACACATGCTGGAGAAGTGTTATCTCCAGGAACCTTTAAGTCAGTGGTTCTCAACCTTCTTAATGCTGTGACCCCGTAATGCAGTTCCTCATGTTGTGGTGACCCGCAACCACAACATTATTTTTGTTGCGACTTCACAACTGTAATTTTACTAATGGTATGAATCATAATGTAAATATCTGATATGTGGGATGTATTTTCATTCACTGGACCAAATTTGGCACAAATACCCAATATGCCCAAATTTGAATACTGGTGGAGTTGTGGGGGGATTGATTTTGTCATTTGGGAGTTGTAGTTGATGGGATTTATGCTTCATTTAAATTCAAAGAGCATTCTGAACTCCACCAACAATGCAATTGAACCAGACTTGGCACATATAACTTTCATGACCAACAGAAAATACTGGGTTTGGTGGGCATTGAACTTGAGTTTGGGAGCTGTAGTTCACCTACATCTAGAGAGCACTGTTAACCTAAACAATGATGTATCTGGACCAAACTTGGCATGAATACTCCATATGCCCAAATGTGAACACTGGTGGAGTTTGGGGAAAACAGACCTTGACGTTTGGGAGTTGTAGTTGCTGGAATTTATAGTTCACCTGTAATCAAAGAGCATTCTGAAGCTCACGAATGATACAATTCTGCCAAACTTCCCAAACAGAACCCCCATGACCAAAACAATATACTGTGTTTTCTGATGGTCTTTGGTGACCCCTCTGACACCCCCTCACGACCCCCCGAGGGGTCCCGACCCCCAGGTTGAGAAACACTGCTTTAAGTCCTCTAGTTCAACACTATGATCATTTCCAGAAAAAGTTGACCATAAAGCCTGTATTGATCAAATCTGCAAATATTCAAATGCGCAAAATGGAAACCCACAAATGTCATGGTCCGGCTGTATATCTTGGGGGGAGGCCCCATGTCACAGCAACGGCCTATTCCACGTTGACAAAAATGTCTTCTTTGCAGGTAACTGTGGACATGAATAATGCATTATCATCTCTACCCAGCTGTGTGGATGCACACAAACACACAGTGTGGTTCCTCGGAGTTCTAATTTACACAGAGAAACATTCTCTCAAAATTCATACCTTTCTCCTTCTCTTCTCCCACATCAATATAATCCTTAATTAAACACTTCTTTGCCTGGTTTATATTCACTAATGCTCTCTAATATAAAACAAGATGTCTCCCCCTAGATCCTCATACTTAGTTGCCTCAAGCTCATTAGGCCATGTGTTTCTTACCCTGGAGTTTTAAATATTTAACTAGGTAGGATTTGTTCAAGAGGTCGTAACCTTATAATTTGTAATAACGCGAGGATCTTCTATCCAAAGTGTGTGTTTCGGAAATTTTAAAAAAGTTTTTTTCCTGGTCTGAATTGATTTGCTTCTTGTAATCAAGCTAAGAGCTGTTAGTGGGAAGCAAATGCAGGTACCGATTTATTTCCATTGGAGTAAATCATAAGCGATGATAATAGATTTCAGTCTAAGTCCACCTGAGACATGGCCTCTGAGTCTATGGAACTATGGTTTATTTACTGCATTGGTTTTGCTGAATTTGTTAAAATGGGATGTTTATTTATTATTAACTGGATCTTTATTGTACTGTTTTTAAGTTTGCTTTTTCTTTTTGCAAGAAACTCACACCATTGCCTTGAGAGGACGATGCTTTAAAAGGCACCCTAAGAGGGAAATGTGTGAATAAGTGCATACAAGAGAACTTATTTCGTCATATGATTTTTTTAAAAGTAGCAAAGCAATTCTAATAAATTAAACAACAAGATATATTGTCAAAGGCTTTTCATGGCCGGAATCACTGGGTTGTTGTAGTTTTTTTCAGGCTATATTGCCATGGTCTAGAGGCATTTTCTCCTGACGTTTCGCCTGCATCTATGGCAAGCATCCTCAGAGGATGCTTGCCATAGATGCAGGCAAAATGTCAGTAGAAAATGCCTCTAGACCAGGGGTTCTCAACGTTCCTAATGCCGCGACCCCTTAATACAGTTCCTCCTGTTGTGGTGACCCCCAAACATAACATTATTTTCATTGCTACTTCATAATTGTAATTTTGCTACTGTTATGAATCATAATGTAAATATCTGATATGCAGGATGTATTCTCATTCACTGGACCAAATTTGGCACAAATACTCAATATGCCAAAATTTGAATACTGGTGGGGTTGGGATAGGAGGATTGATTTTGTCATTTGGGAGTTGTAGTTGCTGGGATTTATCGTTCACCTACATTCAAAGAGCATTCTGAACTCTACCAACAATAGAATTGGAGCAAACTTGGCACACAGAACTCCCATGACCAACAGAAAATACTGGAAGGGTTTGGAGGGCATTGACCTTGAGTTTTGGAGTTGTAGTTCGCCTACATCCAGAGAGCACTGTGGACTCAAGCAATGACGGATCTGGATCAAACTTGGCACGAATATTCAATATGTCCAAATGTGAACACTGGTGAAGTTCAGGGAAAATAGAACTTGACATTTGAGAATTGTAGTTGCTGAGATTTATAGTTCACCTACAACCAAAGAGCATTCTGAAGCCCACCAATGATAGAATTAGGCCAAACTTCCCACACAGAACTCCCATGATCAACAGAAAATACTGTCTGTGATGGTCTTTGGTGACCCCTCTGACACCCTCTCGCGACCCCTTCAGGGGTCCCGACCCCCAGGATGAGAACCACTGCTCTAGACCATGGCCATATAGCCCGAAAAAAACTACAACATAAACTAGAGTTGGCCCTCTGTGTTTGCAGGTTCAATGTATGCAGATTTTATTAATCGGATCTATCTAGGAATTCCTTGGTTCTCCAGTGTGATTCTATGGTCAACGTCCACCAGCATTTTGATGGAGGACCAAGAGTTTCCTAGAGAGCTGTTCTCGCATGTATAATAATAATAATAATAATAATAATAATAATAATAATAATAATACAGTTAATAAAAAGTTACAGAAAATGAACATGTCAAACTACTCTGGGACGTCTGAATTCAGAAAGACAGAGGTTTGGACCACAATACTCCTGACCACATGATTGTGTTAATAAACCAAGTATGGATTGTCGATGTTGCAATCCCAGGTGACAGCAGGATTGAAGAGAAACAACTGGAAAAGCTGACACAATATGAGGATTTAAAGATCGAACTGCAAAGACTCTGGCAAAAGCCAGTAAAGGTGGTCCCAGTGGAGATTGGCACACTGGGTGCAGTGCATAAAGACCTTGGCTTGCACTTAAACACAATCGGCATTGACAAGATTACCATCTCCCAGCTGCAAAAGGCCACCCAACTTGGATCTGCACACATTATTCGCCAATACACCACACAGTCCAAGACACTTGGTAAGTGTCAAACTTGTCATCCAGTAGAACAGCCAGTGTAGTGATCTTGTCTGCTGTGGGCTCATCTTGTTGTGTTTCTAAATAATAATAATAATAATAATAATAATAATAATAATAGGTCAAGGTGGTCCCAGTGGTGATCGGCACACTGGGTGCAGTGCATAAAGACCTTGGCGTGCACTTAAACACAATTAAATTAAACAAATTAAACACACTTAAACAAATCACCACCTGCCAGCTGTAGAAGGCCACCTTACGCATCATTCGCTGATACAACACACAGTCCTAGACACTTGGGAAGTGTCCAACATGTGATCCAATACAACACCCAGCAGAGTGACCTTGTTTGCTGTGGACTCATCTTGTTGTGTTTCAAATAATAATAATAATAATAATAATAATAATAATAATAATAACAATGACAACAACAACAATAATTTTTTTGCATCAGGAACGTTTTGAGAAACTGCAAGTTGCTTCTGATGTGAGAGAATTGGCCATCTGCAAGAACGTTGCCCAGAGGACTCCCCAAATGTTTGATGTTTTACCATCCTTGTGAGAGACTTCTCTCATGTCCCTGAATGGGGAGCTGGAGCTGACAGAAGGAGCTCAACCTGCACTCCTCGGATTTGAACCACTGACTAGTCTGTCAGCATTCCTGCCTGCACAATGGTTTAACCCACTGAGCCTCTGGGGACTCTAATAATAATAATAATAATAATAATAATAATAATAATACTTTTTCCATTTTGTCAGGGTTCTTGCACCCCAACCCTAGCAAACTGTATGTGTACAGTTTCATGATAACCACAATCTGATAACATACAATTCCATGTATTTCCTCTCCTTCTCTCCAAATAGCTCACCTTACATATTTACATATGTTTGCATGGATGGACTTTGTCTTAAACACACATGTATCTGCAAAGTTTCTGAGAAATGATCCCGAAAGCATAAATTATAGAAATGAAACAAACCAACCTCCTGGCCATTCCATCAGGCCGATGGGTGAAGTTGGGGAGGGGGGGGATAGCACAAACATACATACACTGCATATTTTTTGACTGCAGATTATCGAATGTGCACCCGATGCTGCCAAGTGTCAAAGATGTCAGCAGTTGCCAGTAATGACTCTGTGACATAAACAGTAAGGCAGAAACATTATCCTTAACTGAAGGCATCGGAAGGATGGCCATGCATTTTCATGAGAGGACTCTTTTGAAAGACAAGGCATACACTCCAGCAGGCAGGCAGCTTTCACCATTAAATAGTCCAATGCCACCTCCACGCCACCCTGAAATACATCCAATCTTGTCCAGAAAGACAATTAAAAGGAGTGAAATTTATAAGGACCCTTGCTTGGCTCAAAGTTCAAAACTCTTCGCTGTGAATCAGATTGATGCAAAATCACTTTGGCTGGGCGAAAGTCTGAAATTGTGCATAACTAGGGAGCTGTAGAAATATGCGCCGAATGGGATTGATAAAATTGAAAGCCTGTAAACACTATTACAGTACATACCCACCTATCCCACCATACAGGCATCCAATAGAACCTGTTGTTGTTTGATTCGTTTTACCTGTTTTAAAGTGGAATATTGCGTATACAATTTTTTGTCTAATGGCACGCATTCATATATAGATGAACTGAGAACAGCTGAGATATTTACAAAGGTAATTTGTTATGCTTATGTGTGGAGACCAGATGAAGTGATCTGAATCTATGCATCTGGCAGGCACATTTTTTTGAGGGGGGGGGGAGATATGACATGCGCCGTGGTGCGACAATATGTGTTTAGTAGGGCTGGGTAACAACGGAAAAAAATGTTTCTAAACTTGTTTCGTTTTTAGGGGGTCCATTGCGTTTCGTTTTTTAAAAGAATTCCGAATTTTTCTTTAAAATTTTTTCGTTATTTACGAAATTTCGTAAATTTTGAATTGACTCATTAATGGCGGACGCGATTGCGCAATATGCTAAAAAAACCTCCAAATGGGACAGGGGGAACTTCTGAAGCTTCCCTCTCCCTCTGTTGTTGACTGTTGGTGTGATAATTTATTTTTAAACAAACAACAACTATAAAACTTGCACCAGACATACGGAAATAATAACGAAACAATTTCGAAACGATTTCGAAACGATTTCGAACCAATTACGAAACAATTAAGAAATAAATTGAAAAATTCGTTTCGATTTTTAGTTGCTCCTGCATGGCTCAATATCGGATCGTAAGCTAATTTAAATACGAATCAATAACGAATTACGAAATTAACGAATAAAACCGCCCAGCCCTAGTGTTTAGTCTTAAGGAGGGAACTGAAAAAAGCTGACACTGAGAAGAATTTGAAAAATGTATCATTCCCTCCTTCCTTCTTCCCTTTCTTTTTTTCCTCTTGAAACAAAGTCTCTACAATTGAAGTTTTTTTTGGGTGGTGGGTTAATCATCAGCATGCGCACTGGCGCATCCGTACAAGCTGATAACAAGAACTCTAGGAACTGAAAAAAAGAGTGTATACTTTTTTGCCCATTACATGTCCAAAAGCCCATCAGAATGCATTTGTCTTCAACTCCTTTATTCATTTTCAAAGGGTTAAACAACCTATTTACGGAGCTGTCAGTGATCGGTTTTCCCCAAACGTTTGGGGAGAGAAGGAAGAAGAGAGAGAGAGAAAGAGAGGAGCAGAAGGAAAGGAGGGGAAAAAGAGAAAGGGCTGAGTTTTGTTCAGAACTGAGACTTGTCTTCGTGTAATATCCATGACAATCGTGTTGCGCTTTTGGGGGAGAGCCTCTCCTCTTTTTTTTTTTTTGGCTTAATAAGGGGGCTTCTGTCGTCCCAAATCTGAGGGGCCGTTTTAAGCCAGCAAAGGCTTTTATTTATGTGGTTTTGAAAGAGTTCTGTGAAGGGCCTTCCACTCAAAATCCTCTTCAGCGGGTCATCCCGGTTTCAAAAGGATTTAGACGCCAAGGCGTTGATCAGTACTTCTATCACGTTCTAATAGACTGACATGAACATTTGGGCCTGAATGACTGGAAGGCGACTGGTGGGGGTTGAAAAAAGTTGGGGTGGGGGGACAGCATGGAAGGGAAGGAGAGAGAAATGCTGCAGATATGCCCTAAATTGAACTGACGCACAAAGCCGGGCCCAGCGCAATTGACTGAGGAGCTAACCCTTTGCACCGTTCATTTTACACTTCTAACCAGCCCTGGACAAAGAGGGAGCCGTGGGAAGCTGGACGGGAGGGGAAGGGAGAACGGGGGGAGAAAAGGCATATCCATTTTCATGGACCATATGGAAATTTTGTTTTGCATAGAGAGAACAGTGCCCGATCAACATGACCTTAGCTGCCATATGTGTACGGTGAATAGTAAACAGAGCAAAACCACTCAGCTTCCTTGACCCTTACCATATGGACGTCTTTTCCGAAAGAGACTTTGTTTTATTTCGGCAGAGTGCATCCACTTTCCCTTGGTAACCCCCAGGGAAAGAAGAGAAAGAGCAAGGAGTGGAGGGAGAAAGGGGGGCAACCAGGGTGGATTTCACAAGATTTGTTAATGAATTGCTCTGTTGACTTCTATCGCCAGCTTGCTTCACTCGAAAGAAGAAAAGACACCCATTTTTTGAAACAACAACAACAATAGGAATAAGAACCAAACAGCAGGTTGAATGCTTGTTTTTTGATAGTTGCTTAAGTTGGAAGATATGTATTCTGTTCATTTGACATACTTCCTCCATATTTGCTGTAGTCAGATCATCTCAAGCCCAGTAAAATTTTCCTCCTTTCATTCCTTCTTCCTTTCTCCAGATTATTGGAATTTCTGCACGGCCCATGTTGTGGTGGCCCCTTTACTCTGATGTTCTTCTGGGCCTTCACGTTGACTTTGGGAGTCTCGACATGAATGCATTGCCCCATAGCTAATCTGGAGTGACAAATGTCATATCAGCTTAGGGACCTTATCACATTGGAATATTATCCATTTATATCAGTACTAGCTGTCCCCTGCCACGCATTGCTGTGCCCAGTCTGTGTGTATGTGTTTTTTGTGTATATATGTGTGTATATGTAGTTTTGCGCATGCATTGTATTTTTTTTTTTAAAAAATGGCTTTTTAAGTCTCTTCTGCTGTGTTTTTCAGTGTTTTTATTTATTTTATTTATGGGTTGTTGTAGTTTTTTTCGGGCTATATGGCCATGTTCTAAAGGCATTTGGAACATGGATGCCTTTAGAACATGGCCATATAGCCCGAAAAAACCTACAACAACCCAGTGATTCTGGCCATGAAAGCCTTTGACAATATATTTTATTTATTTTTATTTGTATACTAACCATCCCCTGCCACGCATTGCTGTGGCCCAGTCTGTGTATATGTCCTTTGTGTGTGTATAAGTGTGCATATATATTTGTGCACATATGTGTGTTTGCGTATATATGTGGTTTTGCACATGCGCTGTCATGTCTTTTTGCTTCTTTGGCCTTTTAAGTCCCTTCTGTTGTTGACATACTTCCTCCATAATTGCTGTAGTCAGATCATCTCAAGCCCAGTAAATTTTTCCTCCTTTCATTCCTTCTTCCTTTCCCCAGATTATTGGAATTTCTGCAGTGCCCATATTGTGGTGGTCCCTTTACTCTGATGTTCTTCTGGGCCTTCATGTTGACTTTGGGAGTCTTGACATGAACCCATTGTCGCATAGCTAATCTGGAGTGGCCAATGTCATATCAGCTTAAGGACCTTATTACATTGGAATATTATCCATTTATATCAGTACTAGACGTTCCCCTGCCACGCAGAGGAACTACTCTAATTCTCATTGGTGGTGTAGAACAGATACTTTTCTACTGCAAGCCTTTACTTATGGCGTCGACTTTTACATCTTGGAATATGCTGTGTGCATTGAGATCTCTCTCTGCATGTGTTTCAGGACAGTCGTAGTGATTCGTGTTTTTTCCTCTCTTTGAAACCTTAGGAGAGATGGGTGTTAGAGTAGCTCAGACCCAGTTCTTTACCTTTAAGAAATGCAGTTCTTATTTCTTAATGTAAATAAACTTTTTGTGATTATTTTAAGATTGGCATCTGCATATTTGCCTGTCTAAGCTGTAAATTGTTTACAGCCACATCACATGGCACTTCAAGCTTTGCTGTGAGCTCATTGCTCAACGATTAGTATCCCGTTTGTATTTTGGATGCTCTGCTTAATTTTGGGGTATTTTATTTATTTATTTGTCATGTCAAGGCAACCAGTCAATTATATTACATTTCTAACAGAACAAAGCAAACAAACAGACAAAATACAAAATTTGTGAGTTTGGTAGTTGATTAAATGTCCTTTGACCAGTATCTGGCCACTTGGAGTGCCTCTGGTGTTGCCACAAGGAGGTCCTCCATGGTGCATGTGGCAGGGCTCAGGTTATTTTTGGGTAGTTTTCCCTAACAATAATAATTGGGCAACAAGGCTACGAGAAAACCAGATCTTACAAAAAAAAAAAAAACAAGGAGGAAGAATGACTGGTATAATGAGTTATGATTTGTAGTTACTTTTCAGATGTATTTTAAGCGCATTTATAGAGGAAACACTGCTGGTATATTGCTGGTGATGCATACTTTCCAACTGTCCTGATTTTGCAAGGGCAGTCTAAATTAATCATGTTCTGTCTATATTTTGAGCTGTTTTTAAAATGTTACAGTTTTTGACTGCTCTTTACACTTTCCCCTGCCTGAGCTCTGCAAGTGCAGCCTTTTTCCAAATGAAGCAGAGAGTGTTTGAGGACTGGGACATCTGTAAGGATACCAAGCTATTGTCCTCCCAAATCTGCTACACACCTGCGAGACGTGAACTACCTACAGACATCACATGCAACTTCTAGAACGATTCCATCAGCGTTGCCTCCAGAAAATCCTGCAAATCTCTTGGAAAGACAAGCAGACAAATTCCAGCATGCTGGAAGAAGCAAAGACCACCAGTATTGAAGTGATGACCCTCTGCCATCAACTCCGCTGGGCCAGCCACGTTGTCCAAATGCCCGACCACCATCTCCCAAAGCAGTTGCTCTACTCCGAACTCAAGAATGGAAAATGGAATGTTGGTGGGCAGGAAAAGAGATTTAAAGATGGGCTCAAAGCCAACCTTAAAAACTCTGGCATAGACACAGAAAACTGGGAAGTCCTGGCCCTTGAATGCTCCAGCTGGAGGTCAGCTGTGACCAGCAGTGCTATAGAATTTGAAGAGGCACGAATGGAGGATGAAAGAGAGAAATGTGCCAAGAGGAAGGCGCGTCAAGCCAACTCTGACTGGGACCGCCTTTTATCTGGAAACTGATGCCCTCACTGTGGGAGAACATGCAGGTAAAGAATAGGGCTCCACAGGCACCTACGGACCCACCACCAGGACACCGATCTTGGAGGACAATCCTACTGAGACAATGTAAGTAAGTACTCCAACTGCCCTGATTTTGCAAGGGCAGTCTAAATTAATCATTTTCCGTCTATATTTTCACCTGTTTTTAAATTGTTACAGTTATTGACTGCTCTTTACACTTTCTCCTTTTGTACTAGGCTTACTTTGATTGCTGCAAACTGAGCTCCAACTGCAAAAGTAGTTTGCAGTCTATTAACGTGACTATATATATCTCTCTCCAGACAGAGTGTATCTTTATGTGTGTGCGTGTTCATTCCAACATGTTTTAAATAAATAGAAAAATACATAAAATCACCTGCTGTGTGAACTTTAACCTTCTCATTGAGGAAAAGCACCCCCAATATAGTGATTGCCTACTGTGCAAAATGAGAGAACATGTTTTGACTGAACAGAAGCCAACTCCTTCAGCAGAATTCCATTTGTCATTGGTGGGATATTTCTCTATCACACAGCCAATGACAGACTGGTTTATATGACCTTACTTTTTTAAAAAAAAAATATTATTATTGCTATGCACTATGAGGTAGGCTGGGTAAGGCTCAGTTGTTGAAACACGTTTGCAGGGGAGGATTCCGACACCTGCATTTTATGAGTTGATCTACTGTTAAGGCTGATGCTATTTCCTAGTTTCTTGCATGCACCTTTGGTATGTACAACTGGTAAAGCCTATGTCTTTACCCTCCCCATGAGATACCAACAGCCTTCAGAATGCTTTAAGGGTCAGTCTGTAATTCGTCCATCACTCAATCCAAATATTAAAACCCAAACATTGACATTTGGGAGAATGGACAAGGGTGAATGACTTAACAGGGAGAAGGCAGGATGAGGGCATTGCCTCCCCTCCAATAAAAACATCTGCCCTTGCAATGAAATGTCCCTTCAGTCCCCAAATTTCTAGAGCTCAAGAAGGTAAGACAAATGGTGCATCTGCACTGTAAAAATGGCTTAATGCTATGTGATCGTGGTAGTTGTAGTGTGTGAGACACCAGCACAGAAAAGGCTAAAGACTTCGTACTTACTTAGGCGATCCCTCGTTGTCCGAGTAGGATTGTCTTCCAAGGTGGGTCCGTAAGTGAATGTGGAGCCCTATTCTTGATCTGCATCTTCTCCAGCAATGAGGGCATTGGTTTCCAGATGGAAAGTGGTCCCGGTCCAGGTTGGCTTGATGTGTCTTGCTCTTGGCACGTTTCTCTCTTTCGCCCTCTTCAAATTCTACAGCACCGCTGGTCACAGCTGACATCCAGCTGGAGCACTCAAGGGCCAGGGCTTCCTAGTTCTCAGTGTCTATTCCAGAGTTTTTAAGGTTGGCTTTAAGCACATCTTTAAATCTCTTTTTCTGCCCTCCAACATTTCATTTTCCATTCTTGAGTTCAGAGTAGAGCAACTGCTTTGGGAGATGGTGGTTGGGCATCCGGACAATGTGGCCGGTCCAGCGGAGTTGATGGTGGAGGACCATCACTTTAATGCTGGTGGTCTTTGCTTCTTCCAGCATGCTGACATTTGTCCGCTTGTCTGCCCAAGAGATTTGCAGGATTTTTTGGAGGCAACGTTGATGGAATCGTTCCAGGAGTTGCATGTGACGTTTGTAGATAGTCCACATCTTGCAGGCATATAGCAGGGTTGGGAGGACAATGGCTTTATAATCAAGCACCTTGGTATCCCTACGGATGTCCTAGTCTTCAAACACTTTGTGCTTCATTCGGAAGAATGCTGCACTTGCAGAGCTCAGGCGGTGTTGTATTTCAGTGTCAGTGTTGACTTTTGTGGAGAGGTGGCTGCCAAGGGAGCGGAAATGGTCAACATTTTCTAATATTACACCATTAAGCTGTAATGGTGTAATATTTCTGTATTTCTGGCATTGGAGAGGGATTGGCTGGTGACTGCTGGACTATTGGTTTTCTCGATGTTCGTATCACTACTATGGAATATCACTAGTATGGAAGCTGGACGTGATTTTTACATTGACTGGTGGAAGACAATGCTGGACTCTCAGAGCTCAGGTGGTGTTCTATTTCAGTGCCAATGTAGTGTCATAACACTATAATGTCCATGCTTCCATAGTTTTGAGCCATGCCAGTTAAAGTGTGGTCAAATTGCACATCAGAAATATTCAATGTGCATCATCAGTCCTCAATGAGCATAAGAAATGTTTGATGTATGCCAGAAGTGTCCATCAGGTTAACCGAATGCACATTGGAAGCACCGTGGTGTTGATGAGAACACGATCGCTGGTGCCAATATCAATATCTTTGCAATTCGCCAACAAGGTTGAATTGTATATCTGCAATATAGCTGTGGGTTCATAGCTTCAAATTTTAGATTGCAATGTAAAATCTTGGCCATAGTCCAAGAAGCGGGTGAATCAATACTATACCTACTGTTACAGTCACTATTATTTATGGCATTCTTGTTCGTTTTGGCAACCTGGACACCTGGAGAAAGAAGCAGCATTGCTTGCATTTCTACCAGCAGCACCAGTAGCCCTTGACTAAGTGGAGGTGAGGTGAAAGACAAGGTGTGCCATGCTTCAATGAGTAAAATATATAGTCATTAAAAAATTACAAGTTTGACAAAAAGCAGGGTGTGTAGCCTATTGGTGCCTGGGGCGGTTTGGCACCTACAGCAGCTCAGAGATTTAGCATGGCTGCAATCATTAACATGAAACGATGACTAATTTTGCACACTGTGCATTTTACAGCACCGTTAAAAGAAAAGAGGAGAGCCAAAAGTTCTCACATGCTTTAAAACCGGGGTTGTTGTAGTATCCTCTCTTAGCTTGTATCTCCTTCTATATATATATATAAATGCTCTGTGCATAATGAGTACCTTAAAAACAAAAGAACCAATGAACGAAATCACACCAAATTTGGCAACAAAACATCTCACAACACAAGGAGTGACCATCACTCAAAAAATTATGATTTTGTCATTTGAGAGTTGTAGTTGCTGGGATTTATAGTTCACCTACAATCAAAGAGCATTCTGAACTCCATCAATGATGGAATTGAACCAAACTTGGCACACAGAACTCCCAGCTCGGCAGTTTAACCTGCTGCGCCACCAGTTAGTGGTTGGGATTCTCTTTCTCTCCTTGCTATTCTTGGGAATATTTGGGAATTTATTGACTTAGTGTATATAGTAAATAAATAAATAAATAAATACTGGAGACTACGATGCAGAACAGTGGCTTCAAACTACAAGAAAGGAGATTCCATCTGAAAATGAGGAAGAACTTCCTGACTGTGAGAGCCGTTCAGCAGTGAAACTCTCTGCCCCGGAGTGTGGTGGAAGCTCCCTCTTTGGAAGCTTTTAAACAGAGGCTGGATGGTCATCTGTCGAGGGAGCTTTGAATGCAAATTTCCTGCTTCTTGGCAGGGGGTTGGAATGGATGGCCCATGAAGTCTCTTCCAACTCTATGATAGTATGATTCTAAATACTCCCAAACTGTTTATTTAATATGTTACAGTAATCGTTCCTGTTTTGGTATAAATTAACCATTGTTAGACTGCAAAATTGCTTCAAAATAATGTTAAAATTATGGAGCACCGGAAGCGTAGAAGGCAAGGTCATGAGGTATGTGGGAATATGATTGTGGAACCACAGATTGGCGAATCAGTGCAGTTGCGCAAATGGCGAGTGGTGTCTTGCCCCAGTATTTATCTGTTGTTGAGGA
The DNA here is from genome assembly GCF_037176765.1 of Anolis sagrei. Lineage (NCBI taxonomy): Eukaryota > Metazoa > Chordata > Lepidosauria > Squamata > Anolidae > Anolis > Anolis sagrei. The sequence continues at coordinate 35,237,510 of NC_090028.1, forward strand.
TCATACAACTGCTATGGAATGGTACCTTCATGTAATAAAATCCTTATCAGGGAAGGAAATTAACCAGACTTAATCCAGTCCATGAGCTGAAAATGGCCAGTGACATGAGAAACACTTATACATATCAATATGTTGTCCCTTGTATGAACAAATGGCATATATCTTTGATAATAGTATACCCAGGCTCTTGTATGCTTTGTCCCAGAATGTCAAATTCCACAGAGCCTTGTGTTTAACACAGAACACTAGTGCTCAGAAAGAAGACTGGGAGGCTTTATCTACCTGATAACATGTGAAGATAACTCATGTTGCCACAGTGGAAAGCATAGGGATTCTTGTCTACACTTATTTTCGTTCTCTTCCATCACATTCCTACCCACTGCTCCCTGTCTTTTCTTTCAACACTTCTGCAATCTCTGTGGGGAGATAGAACACTTTCCTTGGAATGGCCAGGCTTAGTATTGGTATTCCATTGACTACAAGTGAAGAGAAGCAAAACGATAACTTATTTCTAAAGTGATGACTGGCATTTGTTGGATCTGAGTCAACCTTTTAATCCATTTATACTGGGTTTGTGTCATATGTGGGCCTCTCTAGGGCAGTCAACCTCCCTAATGCCACGTACCTTGGGAAGTCTGACTTGGCCACGGTGGTCCACGCTCTGGTTACATCCCGTATAGACTACTGCAATGCTCTCTACATGGGGTTGCCTCTGAAGACTGCCCGGAAGCTTCAACTAGTCCAACGAGCGGCATCCAGATTACTAACAGGAGCGGGGTACAGGGAGCATACTACTCCTTTTCTGCGTCAGTTCAACTGGCTGCCAATTAGCTTCCGAGCACAATTCAAAGTGCTGGTGTTGACCTATAAATCCCTAAACAACTCCGGCCCAGTTTACCTGTCCGAACAGATTCCCCCCCCCCTATGAACCATCAAGGTTGTTAAGATCTTCTGCTCTCGGTCCCACCTCCTTCGCAATCGCGTCTGGTGGGGACGAGGGACAGGGCCTTCTCAGTGGTGGCCCCTTGGCTCTGGAAATCTCTCCCATTGGAGGTTAGATCTGCCCCTTCCCTCCTGACTTTCAGAAAGCTGGTAAAATCTTGGCTTTGGAATACAGCATTTTCAGAATGATGATGGAGTCAATAACGGCTGACCACACTAGCGGATGGTGATGAATTTGTGATTTTACTCTGACGACCTGGCTTTTGTAATTGTATGATCTGTATTTTAATGTATTTTTGTATTAATGATTATGATGCTATTACGTTTATTATGAATTTTCTGCTGTTAGCCGGCCTGAGTCCATCTTCGGAGGTCAAGAAGACGGGGTTATAAAAGCTCTAAATAAATAAAATAATAAATAAAATGGTGATCCCCAACCATAACATTATTTTCGTTGCTACTTTGTAAATATAATTTTAATACTGTTATGAATTTTAATGTAAATATCTGACACGAAGGACGTATTTTCATTCACTGGACCAAATTTGGCACAAATACCCAATACACCCAAATTTGAACACTGGTGGTGTTAGAGGGTGGATGGATTTTGCCATTTGGGAGTTCTTGTTATTGAAATTTATAGTTCAGCTACAATCAAAGAGCATTTGAACCAAATTGGACACATAGAACTTCCATGACCAACAGAAAATACTGGAAGGGTTTGGTGGGTATTGACCTTGAGTTTTGATGTTATAGTTCACCTACATCCAGAGAACATGGTGGACTCAAACAATGATGGATCTGGACCAAACTTGGCCTGAATATTCAATATGCCCAAATGTGAACACTGGTGGAGTTTGGAGAAAATATACCTTGACATTTGGGAGTTGTAGTTGCTGGGATTTAGAGTTCACCTACAATCAAATAGCATTCTGAACCACACCAACAATGAAATTGAACTAAACTTGGCAAACAGAACTCCCATGATCAATAGAAAATACTGGAAGGCTTTGGTGGGCATTGACCTTGAGTTTTGAAGTTATAGTTCACCTATATTCAGAGAACATGGTGGACTCAAACAATGATGGATCTGGACCAAACGTGGCACGAATACTCAATATACCCAAATATGAACACTGGTGGAGTTTGGAGAAAATAGACCTTGACATTTGGGAGTTGTAGTTTCTGGGATTTAGAGTTCTCCTACAATCAAAGAGCATTCTGAACCACACCAACAATGAAATTGAACTAAACTTGGCACACAGAACTCCCATGATCAACAGAAAATACTGGAAGGGTTTAGTGGGCACTAGGCCTGGGTAACAACGGAAAAATTTGTTTCTAAAATCGATTTGTATTTGGGGGGTTTTTTTGTTTCAATATTTAAAATAATTACAAAATTTTCCTTTTAAAAAGTTTGATATTTACAAAATTTCGTAAATGATAAAAATTAACGAATCGATTTCCGAAACAATAACGAATCGATTCGTTAATGGCGGACGCGACCGTGAAATACGCTAAAAAACCTCCAAAACCTTCTGAAGCTTCCCTCTCCCTCTGTTGTTGACTGTTGGTGTGATATTATAATTTTTTTTCACTAATTAAACCATAAAACTGGCCCAGAAATAATAACGAAACGACCTCAGAACAATAACGAAACGAATACAATATCGAAGTACGAAGCATTTACAAAACGTTTTTGAAAATTCGTTTTTTTTAATAATTGCTCCAGAATGGTTCGTTATCGTTTTGTAATTGAAAAAATTAACGAATTATTAACGAATTACGAATTAACGAAACGAAACCGCCCAGCCCTAGTGGGCACTGACCTTGAGTTTTGGAGTTGTAGTTCACCTATATCTAGAGAGCACTGTGGACTCAAACAATGATGGATCTGGACCAAACTTGGCCTGAATATTCAATATGCCCAAATGTGAACAGTGGTGGAGTTTGGGTAGAATAGAACTTGACAATTGGGAGTTGTAGTTGCTGGGATTTATAGTTCACCTACACTCAAAGAGTGTTCTGAACTCCACCAATGAGAGAATTGGACCAAAATTCCCACAAAGAACCCCCATGACCAACAGGAAATATTGTGTTTTTTATGGTCTTTGGCAACCACAATGACACCTCCCTCATGACCCCCCCCCCCCAGGAGTCCCGACCCCAGTTTGAGAAACGCTGTCCTAGAGAGAGTTCATCATTGTCAAATATTAAGTTATTTCCAATGTAAAGATTTTTAAAAGAACTATTTAAGCTAATAAAATAATTTAACTAGCTTGAGATTGACCAAGAGTATGTCTAGTAATCAGTTTTAATACTTGCGTGCTCCTTACTAGAATATAGTAAAAGCTTACATATGTTTGTTTTTTTTTCCCATTGGACTGAAAATACTTCAGTGTTTACTTTCTAACTGTACAGTGGAAAGGAATAAAGACAAGGAATTGAAGTTTAAGGAGTAGAGTCATGCTATAATATATCTCCTCCCCTGAATTCCCTCAGTAAAATATTGTTCTGGTACAAAAGATATAACAATATATCTTTGGATTTTATTGGCAGTAGATTATGCTAATTATCATAAAAAAGTTATGGCCACTAATAAAATTTCTATTGTAGGTTACTTATAGTAATCTCTAGGGAGCGATCCTTGCTCTTGAAAATACTGTAATTACATCACATTTATGGGAAGAATTTGTTTCCCAAGGTTGTTCTTTTATTATCGGAGCATCATCTAGGCTTCCTGACAATCAAAGATATCATTAATTGTTTTTCAGCTCACTGGACACATATCTGCTTCATCCCCGAGGCCTTGAACATCTTAAAATGTTCCAAATGGCGATAAATACTTCAATTCAAATATCAAGTGAAATTAAACCTGGCCCATAATCTTTTCCTTAATTGAATCCTAGCCATAGCTTTAATCATATCTGAAAGACCCACGATGGGCATCTACACTACCCAGTCTGACTTCATTTTATGGAATTTTGGGATTTGCAGTTTGGTGATGCATTTTGCTAGTGTGCTTGGGGAACTCAACTGAATTACAAAATTCTAAATTATCCTACAATGCAATATTATGGTGCTTCAATCTTCAGTTCCTTTCATTTCTATGGTACCTTCACCACACTCAAAATCCCAAGACTACTTTGGATAGAGCTATACAATTACAGTCTTCAGAAATAGATATGTCATATGTATTCCATCTCTAAATTGTAACCAAGAAGTCACATCTAAAACTCTGTTTCAAATCCTTCAAAAAGGAGAGTTCCCACTGGTGACCTAATAATAATAATAATAATAATAATAATAATAATAATAATAATAATAATAACTCCTGACCTCACGATGGGGTTAAAAAAACAAAGTATGGATCATCAACGTTGCAATCCCAGGTGACAGCAGGATTGAAGAGAAACAACTGGAAAAGCTGACACGATATGAGGATTTAAAGATTGAACTGCAAAGACTCTGGCACAAGCCAGTCAAGGTGGTCCCAGTGGTGATCGGCACACTGGGTGCAGTGCCTAAAGACCTTGGCCTGCACTTAAACACAATTGGCGCTGACAAAATTATCATCTGCCAGCTGCAGAAGGCCACCTTATTGGGATCTGCATGCGTTATTCACCAATACATCACACAGTCCTAGACACTTGAGAAGTGTCCGACGTTTGATCCAATTCAACAGCCAGCAGAGTGCCTGCTGTGGACTCATCTTGTGGTGTTTCAAATAATAATAATAATAACAATCAAAGCCAGAATTGAAAAGTCGATGACAGATCCCAAATGCAGACTCTGCAAGAAAGCAGATAAAACAATAGATCACATTCTCAGCTGGTGCAAGAAGATCACGCAGACAGACTACAAGCAGAGACACAACACCATTGCTCAGATGATTCATTGGAATTTGTGCCACAAATACTATCTGCCTGCGACAAAGAACTGGTGGGATCACAAGCCTGAAAAAGTTACAGAGAATGGACATGTCAAACTACTCTGGGACTTCTGGATTGTCCGACGTTTGATCCAATACAACATCCAGCAGAGTGTCTGCTGTGGACTCATCTTGTTGTGTTTCAAATAATAATAATAATAATAATAATAATAATAATAATAATAATAGCAAAGATTTTGGCACAAGCCAGTCAAGGTGGTCCCAGTGGTGATCGGCACACTGGGTGCAGTGCCTAAAGACCTTGGGCTGCACTTCAACACAATCAGCACTGACAAAATTACCATCTGCCAACTGCAAAAGGCCACCTTTATTCACATTATGCATTATTCACCAATATATCAAGTCATGGTATCTGCATAGAGGTAGTTTGGCCTCTGTTTCCTGGAGGCATCCTCTGTTAGGGAGGTGTGAACTGGCACTTGTTTGCTTGCTGTGTGGTGTTTTGTTTCTGAGTGGTGTTCGTTATTTAGTGTCTTGATTCTGATGTTTTTTCTAATACTTGTAACTAGATTTTGTTCATTTTCATGGTTTTCCCCTTTCTGTTGGAACTGTCCACGTACTTGTGGATTTCAGTGGCTTCTCTATGTAGTCTGGCATGATGGTTGTCAGATTGGTCCAGCATTTCTGTGATCTCAAATAATATTCTGTGTCCAGGTTGGTTCATCAAGTGCTCTGCTATGGCTGACTACTGGTTGAAACTTATGGCAACCCAGTATTGCCGGCCATGAAAGCTTTCGACAACACATCCTCCTGCTTCTCCCTTTGCATGGAAAGCCAAGTGTCCCAAGTCTAAACATTTGTTATTTAATATTGGTTGTGAATGGTTTGCGAGCCTTTGCGTAGCCCCGTTGTCTATTTTTTGAAAGCCACTCAAATGCGCACTTTCATTTTATGCGACTGTTAATTAAGATGTTGATTAGCCTGGCTATTGAAGCATTGAAACCCTTTTGAAAAGGAACGGCCCCTGTTTCCAATTTTGCTTCTGCTTCTTCTTTGGCTTTTAATTAGTTGGACTTTGAGGTTATTTACCATTCTGTCAGCTATCAAAGCAAAGCTGTTTAACGTCTCAGCAGGTAAAGCATTGAAATCGCGTCTTGTTTTTACAGTTGCCTGCAAGCAGGGCAATTTGTGACAATGTGATGTTTCGATCAGTGTAGAATCATTAGCTCTTCTTGGGGCCAAACAGAAAGTGTACGAAAGGTACGGCAAAATCAGCACGGCACAACAATCGTTGTCTTGTCAACTAGAAAGCTGACCAAATAGCGGGTGGGAACATTCAATTTTGAACACAGAACATTTGGTTGGAAAGAAAGAAAACTCTTATGCCATGTGATCATGTACCTACTAAGTTTGAAAAGACCGTTTTCCTCCAGAGAGGAGGTTGGTTGGGTTGGAAACCAATATTAATATGTAATATATTGTCGAAGGCTTTCATGGCCAGAATCACTGGGTTGTTGTAGGTTTTTTCGGGCTATATGGAGCAGGGTACAAAGACCATACGACCCCTCTGTTACGCCAGCTCCACTGGTTGCCGATTAGCTTCCGTGCACAATTCAAAGTGCTGGTTTTGACCTATAAAGCCCTAAACGACTCTGGCCCAGTTTACCTGTCCGAACGGATTCTCCCCTATGAACCATCAAGGCTATTAAGATCTTCCGGGGGGGGGGGCTGCTCTCGGTCCCACCACCCTCGCAATCACGGTTGGTGGGGATGAGGGACAGGGCCTTCTCGGTGGTGGCTCCCCAGCTTTGGAACTCCCTCCCACTAGAGATCAGATCTGCCCCCTCCCTCCTGACGTTCAGGAACCTACTAAAGACCTGGCTCTGGAATGTGGCATTTGAGGACTGAACCTATAACCTCCTTCCTTGTGCTGAACTGTGATGAACTGTGACTACGAGTATGACTATGACTATGACTGGATTGACGACTTGGCTTAGGTAATTGTGATGATGATGTTTTATTGTACTTTAGTGTACTATGTTAATATGTAATGACTTTGCACTTTGTTGTACTTATATATTATTGTACTTTCTCATATGCTGTAAACCAACCTGAGTCCCTAGTTGAGGTGAGAAAACTTCTAAATAAATAAATAAATAAATATGGCCATGTTCTAGCAACATTCTCTCCTGACATTTCGCCTGCATCTATGGCAAGCATCCTCAGAGGTAGTGAGCTCTGTTGGAACTAGGAAAATGGTTTATATATCTGTGGAATGACCAGGGTGGGACAAAGAACTCTTGTCTGTTGGAGCTAGGTGTGAATGTTTCAACTGCTGACCTGAAGACCTGAATGTCGGCATTCAAATCACAAGACGGGGTAAGGTCCTGTCTGTCAGCTCCAGCTTCCCATGTGGGGACATGAGAGAAGCTTCCCACAGGACGGTAATACATCCAGGCGTGCCCTGGGCAACATCCTTGCAGACAACAAATTATCTCACATCAAAAGCGACTTGCAGTATATTCTCAAGTTTAAAAAAACCAACTGTGCTAGCTCGGGATGATGGGTTTTGGGAATCCAACAGCCTCAGGAATGGCATCACAGGGGAAAGGAAATGTCTTTACTATTATAGTATACAGTGGTCCACCCTCCTTTGCTCACAATATCTTTCATAGTTGAGGAAATCCCATGTGAGGAAAAGCAGCAATGACTTACATTTCCGGCCATACAGTAGTTTGTTTTATTTTTTCAATGTTTCCTACAGAATTTTTCACTTTCAAAGAGGAAGAGATGATGAGAGCTGGAGCAAACAGTGGAGAAAGCATGAGAAAATCATGTGCCCTGCCTGGCCTTTGCTTCCTTTCTGGATTTGCTGACAATACGCTAAGTATTTGTGCATTTGTTGAAGGAGGGTGGTGCATAAAAACATCTATATTTAAGTCTCCTCATTTCTGAAGGGGAAAAGAACATGGAGATGAAAGAGTCATATAAAGGACTGACATCAAAAATGGGATATGTTTTCAAGAGAGGCAAATATGGATCTGATAGAAATAGTAGTAGCATGGACTATGACTTTGGAGACCAGGGTTTGAATCTCTGCTCAGCCATAAATCCTATTGGATGACTTTGGGTGAATTACATTCTCTCACCCTCAAAGGAAGGCAATGATAAAACTCTTCTGAGCACATCTTGCCAAGAAAACCCTATGATAGCTTCTAGGGCTGTGCAAACCTATTGTTAGTCCTTGTAAGTCAGTGTTTCTCAACCTTCCTAATGCCGTGACCCCTTATTACAGTTTCTCATGTTGTGGTGACCTCCAACTATAAAATTATTTTTGTTGCTACTTCACAACTGTAATTTTGCTACTCTTATAAATGGTCATGTAAATATCTGATATGCAAGATGTATTTTCATTCACCAGACCAAATTTGGCACAAATGCCAGATACACCCACATTTGAATACTAGTGGGGTTGTGGGGGGGGGGGATTTATTTTGTCATTTGGGAGTTATAGTTGCTGGGATTTATAGTTCACCTACAATCAAAGAGCATTCTGAACTCCACCAAGGAGCGCACCCAAATACCTGGGAGTCACTCTGGACCGTGCTCTGACCTACAAGAAGCACTGTCTGAATATCAAGCAAAAGGTGGGTGCTAGAAACAATATCACACAAAAGCTGACTGGCACAACCTCGGGATTACAACTAGACACAGTGAAGACATCTGCCCTTGCGCTCTGCTACTCTGCTGCTGAGTATGCATGCCCAGTGTGGAACACCTCTCACACACTAAAACAGTGGATATGGCTCTGAATGAAACATGACGTATTATCATGGGGTGTCTACACCCTACACCACTGGAGAAATTAAACTGTTTAGCCCAGGGATCCTCAAACTAAGGCCTGGGGGCCGGATACAGCCCTCCAAGGTCATTTACCCAGCCCTCGCTTAGGGTCAATCTAAGTCTGAAACTACTTGAAAGCACATAACAATAGCAATCCTAGCTCATCAGCCAAAAGCAGGCCCACACTTCCTATTGAAAGACTAATAAGTTTATATTTGTTAAAATTGTTCTGCATTTTAATTATTGTATTGTTTTTACATGTGTTTTTTTTTGCACTACAAATAAGATATGTGCAATGTGCATAGGAATTCATTCAATCCGGCCCTCCAACAGTTTGCGAGACTGTGACCTGCCCCTCTGTTTACAAAGTTTGTGAATCCCTGGTTTAGCTGGTACTGCACCACCTGGTTTAGCTGGTATTGCATCTGCTGGGAAGTAGCAGCCAATAGTGAAAGGACCAAGCCAGTGACATCTCCAGCTCATCCCCTGTTTGGGTATCAGCCAGCATGTCAACGACTTAAATCAAGAAATAGTTTTCTAAGATCTACAGAGACACTCGCTGGAACACCTCAGCAAGCGAGAGTCCAAAAGTGGCAGGCTCAAACCCAGAACCTCAACCAATGGCTGATACCCAATGAGAGACTCCCCCCTGGGCACACAGAAAACTGGGCGACTTGGAAGGGGCTGAACAGACTGCGCTCTGGCACCACGAGATGCAGAGCCAACCTTAAGAAATGGGGCTACAAAGTGGAATCCATGACATACGAGTGTGGAGAAGAGCAAACTACAGACCATCTGCTGCGATGCAATGAGTCCTGCTACATGCACAATGGAGGACCTTCTTATAGTAACACCAGAGGCACTCCAAGTGGCCAGCTACTCATCAAAGGACATTTAATCAACTACCATGCTTGCAAACTTTGTGTTTTGTTTGTTTGATTGTTAAAAATGCAATACAACTGTTTGGTTTGCTCCTGACATGATAAATAAATAAATAAAATATTGCATGAGCCTACAGCAAAGGTTAAGATTCTTACTTTCCTCTTCTCTCCTCCCTTCTGAGCTAATTGAATGCAAACTAGACCTTCATCTAGTTGTCCACTCCTGATATGAAATCTCAGCCAAGGACGACTTAGAAATTGCTGGCTGTTGTCCATTTGTTTAAGTCTCTAATCTTTTCCTTTCCCATTTTTTTTAAAAAAATGTCTCTCCTGGAAGTATATATTTCAGCATAATGGGAAAGGGAAAAGATCTAGAGGTTATGGCTGATTAGCTGGCGCGTGAGCCCTGTTTTGACAGGTTAACTTGATCGGCTGCTGAAAGTTCACCCCGTTCTCGTTCTAATTTATGTTATGTGTAGTATAGACCTTCTCGCTTGAACACTTACATTATTCTAAACAATTATATTGCCATGATACATATAATGCTCGCCTCTCGAACATCAAGTCCGTTAATGATGGCAGGCTGCAAAGTGGTGTGTTTCTTTTTCTCCTCCCAAAGGTCAGGCATCATTTCTTCAGTAGATTAACATTTTATCTTTTAATGGTGTTAGGAAAAGGTCAAAAGATTCTAATAGATGGAATATGGAAAGCGCCCATTGAAGATCAATGTGGTAAGCATCTTTCCTGGGTCCCAGAACACAGCCACTTAATGACTATTTTTACTGGCTCCTTTCTCTCCTGACAGGTTGAATGCTGCTCTTCCATTTATTTTTTTCCCTTTTTCTTTTGGTATGCCATTATGCCTCCTCTCATTTTTATGGATCCCTTTTGAGCCTCTCTCTCTCTCTCTCTCTCTCTCTTTCTGTCTTTCCCAGAATATTTCTTTATTATACAAAACAAAACACAACATTCCTTTAAGCAATTAGTGTACCCTCAGGCAACTGGCATTTTTTATATCAATTTTGCCTTCCAAATGAACGCAACGGGTCGATCCCCAATGACTAGAAGGGAGTTAATTTTATATTAGTTTAACTGAATACGTTTGCAATAATTATATGGCAAATGATATTTAAATCAGCTCTCTCTTCTTAAATAATATGCCATTTAGAGGTTGCCAGGGCAAGGTGTCGGAGATGGAGGCAGATCTGTTCTCTGCAGAGTTCCATCATCTAATCCAATGTTTCCCAACCTGGGGGTCGGGATCCCTGGGGGGTTGTAAATGGGTTTCAGAGAGGTCACCAAAGACCATCATGGTCTTAGGAATCCCTTTGGCAGAGAAGGCTGAAGATCTTTCCGCCTGTCCTTCTCTTCCTTTTTGGAAACAGACGGTGAATCTTCCCACCAAAAGCCCCCTCCGCTGTGATTGGCTAGCCTATCAATCAAGGAGAGGGCTGTTTCTGAGACTCCAAGTGGGGAGGGGAGAGCAGGTGTGCTCGGTGCATGGCTGCATGTTGTGCATGTGCGGGCAAGGGAGAGTGTGCAAGGCTGGAGGGAGGCTCGCACCAGCTAGTCCCTTCAAGGCATGGGGATTCTGTATGGGAAGTATGCCGTCGTGCCTGGGGGCTATAACTCTTAGTGAAAGAGATATAGACATGACATCATGACATCTTTTCCCCAGGGGATTGCTTCTTGCCTTCCTTTAAAGAACTGGAACTCCCAAGGATCAAAGCACTGTAGATAACTCAAAATAGGTTTTATTGTTCACAAAGAGTTATCCCTTTAAGGCAATAAGCTGGAAGTTTCAAAGAGGGTAAAGGAAATATGCATTACAGTCTCTGGTTGTCTTAGGTCCAAGGAGATTTCGCAGCTGAGAAGCTTTTCCTGTTCCCTCTTTTTTCAAAGGCTGTGAAAGTGGGAACAAACACAACTCCCAGTCCAATGGCCTATGTTGAAGGCACAGAGTCTTCCTTTTGATGCCAAAGGACCAGTTTGAAGGTGCTTGGGTCTCCTCAATGTTGTCCAGGGTGATCTGAGCATGAAGTATGAGTCTTAAGGGTAAAATCCTTAGAATTGGTGATGAGAGGTAATTTAATTAAGGGCTTTAGAGTCAAGTCTCTTTCTTGCATCTATCTGATAGAAAGTTTGATGGTAGAATGGAAAAGGAAGAGCTCTGCCCTCCTCCAGGAAGAGGTGGAGCCAAGCAATTGAGCTGAGGAAGCAATATAACTGGTGCAAACAACATTGATTGACAGCTATAAATAACCAATCAATCCAAGTATACATTTACAAACTAGGCAAGTTTGGGCATGTTATACAGTTTAAGCCTATGCAAATTAAAGTTCTACATATAGGTGGCGCCACTCACGCCATCACAGGAAGTCTGGCCCAATTCTATAATTGTTGGGGTTCATATGCTCTTTGATTGCAGGTAAACTATAAATCCCAGCAACTACAACTCCCAAATGTCAAGGTGCATTCTCCCCAAACTCCACCACTGTTCACATTTGGGCATATTGAGTATTCATGTCTGTTTTGGTCCAAATCCATCATTGTTTGAATCCACAGTGCTCTCTGGATGTAGGTGAACTACAACTCCAAAACTGAAGGTAAATGCCCAAAAAAACCCTTCCAGTATTTTCTGTTGATCATGTGAGTTCTGTGTGCCAAGTTTGGTTTAATTCCATCATTGGTGCAGTTCAGAATGCTCTTTGATTGTAGGTGAACTATAAATCCAAGCAAACACAACTCCCAAATGTCAAGGTCTATTTTCCACAAACTCCACCAGTGTTCCCATTTGGGCATATTGAGTATTTGTGCCAAGTTTGGTCCAGATCCATCATTATTTGAGTCCACGGTGCTCTCTGGATGTAGATGACCTACAATTCCAGAACTCAAGGTCAATGCCCACCAAACCCTTCCAGTGTTTTCTGTTGGTCATGGGAGATCTGTCCGTCAAGTTTGGTTCAGTTCCATCATTGGTAGAGTTCAGCATGCTCTTTGATTTTAGGTTAACTATAAATCCCAGCAATGACAACTTCTAAATGACTAAATCAACAGCCCCCCCCCCCCAACCCCACCAGCATTCAAATTTGGGCATATTGGGTATTTGTGTCAAATTTAGTCCAGTGAATGTAAATACATCCTGCATATCAGATATTTACTTGATGATTCATAACAGTAGCAAAATTACAGTGATGAAGTAGGAACAAAAATAATTTTATGGTTGGGGGTCACCACAACGTGAAGAACTGTATTAAGGGGTCATGGCATTAGGAAGGTTGAGAACCACTGCTTAAATGACTGATCTGTTCCGCTATAAAAGGCATCCATAAATAAATCCCTTTTGAATCAACTTCACATCTATCATTGAGAGATGGTGGTGTTGGTAACAGGCATGTAGCCGGGGGGGGGGGGGGGGGGGCTCGGGGGGCTTCAGCCCCCCCCCCCCCCCCGAAATTTTCATGGTGGTTCGCGAAAAGGCCTTATTGGTGCATTATTTAAACTGTTGTGTTTATTCATATCATGATCTGATCACCATACTCAATATATCCCATATGCATGGGGGTATTGGGGTAATGATACAAAAGGTTTGCTAGGCTAGACCCTCTTTCACTCAGACTCAGCCCCCCCCCCGAAACTCACCCCCCCCGAAACCCCCCCTGAAAAAAAATTCAGCCCCCCCCCCGAAACGAAATCCTGGCTACGGGCCTGGTTGGTAATGCTCAAATTGTATCTGTGGAACACACTTCTCAGTGAAATTAGGCTGGCTCCATCTCTCCTTTCCTTTAGGATAAAGCTCAAATCATGGTTGATTTGGAACTAGAAAGGAGATGTGAAGAATTGGCCAAAAGTAATATTAATTGGTGTTATAATATGTAACCTGATGTGATGTGAGAGATGACCTACTCCTTTACAGATACCCTTGAAGATATATGGAGAGACTTTCCTTATGGTGCTCTATGGTCTACTGCAGTCATTTAAGCAGGACATTTATCATTATGGTCTATGTGGAATGCTTTTATCTCCAGTGTGCAACATGTTCCAACAACGTTTAATTCAAGTTGCATGTTGAACATGTTCCTATTTGTTCCAGGTCTTTGATTTGACCTACCATCTGTTTCAGGAGCAATATAAAATAAATATAATCCTAAATTCGATATGAGTCTCAGCCAAAGTAGACCTCCTGAATCAATGGCACACACAGAAGTTCTGAAGTGCTCCATTCCCATCAATTCAACAGGAATCACCAATGGAAGGTTGTCTTAATCACAGGATGTCTTAAACCTACACCTCTTGATAAACTCTACAAGCTAGCTGGCATGCCCCCCCCCCCCCGATGAATGACAGGAAGTTGCTGCTAAATGTGAGAGAAAGAAGGTTGAACACTGTGAAAGCCACCCACCACCTTCTACCTGGAAACCAATGCCCTCACTGCGGGAGAACATCCAGATCAAGAATAGGACTCCACAGTCACCTACAGACCCACCAGAACACTGACCTTGGAAAACCATCCTACTCGGACATCGAGGGATCGCCTAAGTAAGTAAGGATTCTTTTGTACACTTAGAGTAATGAGCAACCCAGTCCTGGAATCGATGTTTGGTGCTGTTCTTCCAATCCTCTTTCAATGGTTCTGCTACCACCACTCAACAGCTGTTCTTCATATTAAATGAGATAACCCTACGAGGAAGTCCATTAAAGATATAAGTGATTTCCTTAGCTGTATTTGATGAGACACTTCAAAGAATGGGTGAACATGATGCGGTTCAGAGCAGGAATGTGAAACAGAACACAGCCCATGCCAAACTCAAAAAAGAGAAAAGAAACACTAGTTGTATTTGATGAATTAGATATGAGCCAGATAGTCTCCCCCCTGCATCATATGTACACATTAATATTGGGTGACATCCATTTGAGAGGGTAATCCGATATTATGTAAGTTGTACGGTACTCATTTGACAATGGGCTCGGTTGAAATAAAACAAGGAGCAAAGCTGACATCTTAGCAGCTATTTTTTGATTGCGATTTCCTTCCCAAAAAAAATTCCCATGTGGGCGGGTGCGCGCTAATGGACTCGGGCGATGGATACTTCATGAATTCAATAGCTATGAATTCCAACAAGAACTAAATTCCCAGGCCAACATGTGAGTTAAGGCTGAGTCATCCACAAGCTTTTTGTACTTCCCCAAAAGCTTTGATGCTGCTTTTAGCTGAGCACTTGTATCAAAATGCATCGGGAAAATGCATCTTTTAAAGAGAATATACATTTCCAAATGCCATTTGGAGAGTTTATTTTATGGACTAACATAAAAATAGTGTAAGCCACATTGAGTCCCAGTATTAGGATAAGGATGATGATGATAATAAACAAACAAAAAAAGCAACATTATTTGTGCCTTGGTTTGTAGATCTGCTCCTTGGGTTATTTGTGGTGCTGATTCAGAATAGACTGCATCAGCTTTAGTTTCTTATGGCTATCATGATTCTTAATGGGCAAGCAGATGGTAACTGATATGTGACATATGTGTTGGTCTTGACCTATAAAACCCTATATGGTTCTGGCCCAGCGTACCTGTCCAAACATATCTCCTTCTCTGTCCCACCTCGGAGTTTAAGATCTTCTGGGGAGGCCTTGCTCTTGGCCCTGCCTCTGTCACAAATGCACTTGGCTGGGACGAGGAACCGGGCCTTCTTGGTGGTGGCCCCCCTCCTGTGGAATTCACTCTCCATTGAAATTAGATTATCAACTTCCCTCCTTTCCTTTAGAAAGAAGTTTAAAACATGGATGTGGGACCAGGCCTTTGGACAATATTGCTGACAATGACAGTAATCACTATGGAAATAGACTATGGACATGCTTGATGGAGTCTCTAACTACAGAATTCGGCTCAGATAAGGCCACCAGGCTGTTATTGAAACAGAAACAGATTTTAATTAATTAATGTGATTTAACGTTTTAAATGTATGTAATTATTGGATTTTATTATGTATTTTATTATGTGTACATTGGAGGCATTGAATTGTTGTCAGGCTGGATGCCACCCTGAGTCACCCCCCCCCCGCCCCTTTAGGGGTTGAGAAGGGTGGGTACAAATATCTGAAATAAATAAATAAATAAATAAATAAATAAATAAATAAATATGTTCTATGTTAAAAAAATTAGAGCTAATCGGGGAAACCGGTGTCATTTGTGGAACTGGCAGGCAAAATATACCCAAAAACAAGTCTAACTTTTCAGGCATCAAAATATATGTTGGATAGTGTAATAAGGTAAAGATAAAGGTTTTCCCTGACATTAAGTCTAGTTGTGTCTGACTCTGGGGGTTGGTGCTCATCTCCATTTCTAAGCCGAAGAGCCGGTGATATCTGTAGACATCTCCAAGGTCATGTAGCCAGCATGACTGCATGGAGCACCGTTACCTTCCCACCAAGGCGGTGCCTATTGATCTACTCACATTTGCATGTTTTCAAACTGCTAGGTTGACAGAGGCTGGGCCTAACAGGAGGAGCTCATTTTGCTCGCTGGATTGGAACTGCCAACCTTTCATTCAGCAAGTTCAGCAGCTCAGCAGTTTAACCCGCTGCACCACCAGTATTTACAGATTCTGTATCTGTGGGTTCAACTATCCACAGTTTGAAAATATAATTTAAATCCATTTATTGCACCATTGTGTGTATTAGCACTTGGAAATCTGTGGATTTTGGTATCCATAGGTAGTCCTAGAACAAAACCTCAGTAGGTGCCAAAGTCCCACTGTAATGCTTGAAGATTATTTATTTATTTATTTATTTACTGTATTTGTATACCACCCTTCTCGGACCTCAGGCGACTCAGCGCAGTTTACAATGGCAATGATTCGATGCCCAAAAACACAATTTTAAAACATTGACACATAATATAAAACCATAACAAGAATATTAAAACGTCCCTTAATAAAAACATTGTCCCATCTCGTCAACCAGTCGTTCCAATTCTTATGTCTTTTAACTTGCACTTTCAAACGCTTGCTCAAACAACCAAGTCTTGACCCTTTTCTGAAATGTTAAGAGGGAGGGAGCTGCTCTAATGTCCAGGAAGCCAAGAGGCCACCACTGAGAAGGCCTTGTCTCTCGTCCCCAACAATGTACTTGTGACACAGGCGGGATCAAGAGAAGGGCCTCCCTGGACGTTCTTAAAGTCCTAGCAGGTTCATAAGGGAAGATGCCTTCAGACAGGTAAGTTGGGCCAGAACCATTTAGGGCTTTATAGGCTAAAGCCAGCACTTCGAATTGTGCCCGGTAGCAGACTGGAAGCCAGTGGAGCTGGCGCAACAGAGGAGTTGTACACTCCATGAGCATCACTCCTGTTATTAACCTGGCTGCCATCCGTTGGACCATTTGAAGCTTCCAGACAGTCTTCATAGGTAACCCCATGTAGAGCGCTTTGCAGTAGTCTATATGGGATGTAACCAGAGCATGGACTACCATGGCCAAGTCAGACTTCCCAAGACACGGGCACAGCTGGTGCAAAAGTTTTATTTAAATAGGGATCTCCATGACATTTTTGGAAAGATTTTCACAGATCAGTGTAGAAACATCAAACCTTGACCTTTATCTTATGCAAAATTCACATGGAAAAGAACTAGTGTATGCTCTTTTGGCTTTTATTTCTTTCTCTCTCTTATCTCACTTACTCTCTCGCACACACTTACTTCTCTGATCCTGTTTATCTGATTCTTTTCTACCCTGCAGGGGACAGTATTGGGTAAAGAACAGTGGAGAAAAATCATGTGATAAAAGGAAGAAACATTTGCTTTCAATTATCCAAATTGTACTTTGCTAATTGAGCTACAAAAGAAAGGTCTGATTTGAGGACTCAGGGCAGGGTTCGTCCTTCTGCTTCAGATCGTCCATATGAAAAACTGTTGTGATCTCTCACACGTCCCTGCTTTGACAGGCAAAGGTTTTCAGATAGCTCCTCACCAACGACATTAGGGTCAGGGAGGGGAAAGAATAATAAGGGTAATGTCTAGAGAACGTCTTTGCATCAGTTGTATGACTGAACCAAACTGTCCTGGCACATATTTCTTAAAAAAACAATGTACAATTCAGTCCATCACTGGTTTCCACCCCAGGAAGAAAAATGCAAGAAAGCAACTAAAGGTTCCATTATCTTTGTAATCCAAATACTTGGGATCCTCCACAGACACCATACAACCTTTCCTTGAAAACCTTTCTGAGCTGTAAGAAGTGGATGAACCTGTGAGTTGTAGACCATTCCATGAAAGTAGGCCATGAGATGTCACACAGCCACATGAGACAACCTGCTTCAGATGGGTCCACGAAATAAAGGATTGATCTATTCCAACCTCACTGATCAGTGGGTACAGGTGAAGTATAGCTCCATGGTCCATCATCCTCCAAACCGCACCAAAATGAATAATGGGTCATGAGGGATCTGGGTGCCAAGTTAGGTCTTGATCAGTCATAGGTCTGGGTCACAATGGTCTTAGGAAGTGACTGAGAATACTGCAAGTTGCCATCTTCCCTGGTCCATTGGCCCACAAACCCCACCCAGATGTAGAGTGGGTCATATGTGCCAAGTTTGGTCTTTATTGGTCATTGGATGAGGGTCGCAATAGTCTCAGGAAGTGAGTGATGGTACCTCAGGTCCCATCATTTGTAGTCCATCCTCCTTCAAATCGCATCAAAATGTAGAATGGGTTATGAGGGCTCTGGGTGCCAAGTTAGGTCTTGATCAGTCATAGGTCTGGCTTACAATGGTCTTAGGAAGTGACTGAGGCTACTGCAAGTTCCCATCATCCCTGGTTCATTGGCCCATAAACCAGATGTAGAGTGGGTCATGTGTGCCAAGTTTGGTCTTTATTGGTCACTGGATGAGGGTCACAGTAGTCTCAGGAAGTGAGTGATGGTACCGCAGATCCCATCATTTGTAGTCTGTCCTCCCCCAAACCGCACCAGAATGTTGAGTGGGCAATCGGGGCTTTGTGTGCCAAGTTTGGTCCTTATCGGTCTTTGTTGGGGGCCAAGTGGTCTGTGGGAACTGAAGGGTTTGAAAGTACTCCCAATCCCATCATCCATTGTCTATCCTCCCCCAAACCTTACCAGGATGTAAAGGGTCATGGGGGTTATGTGTGCCAAGTTTGGTCCAGGTCTGTCACCTGTGCTGGTCGCAGTGGTCTGTGAAAGTGGGAGCCAATCAGAAAGCTGCTGCATACACGTCCGCATACAAACATACATACAAACATTCACTTTTATTATATAGATAGATATAGATAAGTTATTTCCTATAACTTTGTGTAAGTGAGGTATCCAGTACTTTCTTGCTCAATGCTTTTCACCAGGCTGTACTACAGCAGTTGAATGGCTATTGAGTGCAGTTCCATACCCATGACTCAAATGCTTTCTCACAGGGTACAGAAGAAGCTGTATCCATAATCCAACTAATAACTGTTGTCCTGATACCTCTCCAGAAAAATCCTGATGGAACTTGATGCTCCATCATCATCAAAGATGATGTCAGGAATTATCTTTCAACCACAATTGGACAGGCTAGCCCTCTGTCTTCAGATAAAGGAACATCCACCATACATCTTCTTGGCCACCCTTTGATCCATGAATGCATAGAGTATATTTTTAAAGACCAACTCTAGACATTCCCAGTGACTCAGTAACAGCATTCATGCATGGACAAGCTGTGGGTGTATTTTCTCAACAAAAGAGGCATGCAAACCCCTGTCGGAATGGTTATTTTCTTTTTCACTTGCTGGTATTTCATGCAGCAGGGGGAAAAAAGTGTTTTCTTTCTGCTGAACAAATCTATATGGAAAGACAAGGTTGCCGGGAGGGAGGGGAGGATGAGGGTATATATGGTAGTGTTGTTTATTTTGGACAGATGCGAAGAAGTATCTCTGAACTTCTGCCAATGATGAAAGCAGCTGATGATGTAGAACAGATTCATGGGCCGTGTCCTATCAGGCTGCACTTTACCCATCATCCATCATTCCAACCCTAAGCCTCTTTGTGAGTGATGACTGCACCCTAAACTCATAAAATTAATCACCGCTGTAGCTTAGCCAGGTGTCTTGCCTCCAGAAATGATCTCGGTGTGGCAAAAGAGCTGCCGGAATCTGATAGAGCCGCGTTGGAATTTAATTGAAAGGATACTGCCTCGCAATGCAACCATCATTTACATATTGGAGGGTGGGGGGAGAGTTTATAGTTCTTCTAACCCTGTGCCTGCCCACCCAAATTACATTCTTGGAGAAAGCAGTAATTAGGAAATGATGATTTGATAGTTCAGTGGCAGAAAGGGAAGGAGATTGCAATCTGGGTGGGGCAGGAGCTAGGTTTCAGGAAATTTTGAATGGCAAGATCTAAGAGTTGTTCCCCCTTTTGTTTTGTTTTTTCCTTGAGAAAAAAAACAACAGCTAATAGGCATATCTGGAGCAGAGGTTAGAAGCAATGAAAGCCCAATTGTTGACACTGAATAAACAAATAAAAGCAGGGTTTCTTAGTTCCTCTGCTGTGCAGTTATATATTAGTAAAGCAGTGGTTCCCAACTGTTTTTTGACCAGGGCCCACCTTGACCAGGGCCCATCTGAACCAGGGCCCACTTTGACCAGGGGCCACCTTGACCAGGGCCCACCTTGACCAGGGCCCACCTTGACCAGGGACCACTTTGACCAGGGGCCACCTTGACCACGGTCCACCTTGACCAGGGGCCAACTTGAGCAGGGGCCACCTTGATCAGGGCCCACCTTGACCAGGGGCCATGTTGACATGGGACCATGGTGACACGGGGCCACATTGACTTGGGCCACGTTGACATGGGGCCACTTTGACCAGGTGCCATTTTGACTGGGGACCACACTCCAACATTAGTACCAAAAGGGTTACGAATCCATTTTTGGCCAACATTAGATTGGGTTTGGGTATTTGGGGTGCTGATTCAGGGAATTGTATTGAATAGACCACATCAGCTCAACTTTCTGAAACAGAACATATGCCATTCAGTAGTTGCCATCTGCTTGCCCACAGAAAACCATACTTAATAAGCCTTGGCTGTACAAGAGGATTTCGAGAGACCAGTCGCCCTTGTTGCTACAGTGTCGTAACGCTGAGGCCACGGACCATGGTGGTCCACAGATCGCAGGTTGGGAACCACTGGAGTAAAGTCACATAATAAACACCATGATGGAGCATTTTGGTTGGTCACTGGATTGTCCGAAATCACATGGTCATGTCAAATGGCTTGAGGCATTGTTAGTCCCAACTAAAGATTGAATCTATGAATTTTACCTAAGTGTTGATGTGTGCATTTGTGTGCCCAAACTGTCTATTGACTTCTAGTGGACCCATGAATTTCAGAGGGGTTTCCTAGGCAAAGGTGGTTTCATCAGATCCTTTGTCTGAATTGGGATAGTTTCCCAATCAAGTCCAGTACAGTACAGGACAATTGACAATGTTGACTACGGCTTGGAAGTGAATTATGGATAAGTTAAACGGAGTACTCAGTCATAATATACGGCTAGATAAATAGCCACCAGACTGGTAATAGTTCAGTGAACTGTAAGTATACTGTTTTAATGTTTATGTCTTAATGTTTATGCTTTTAACTGTTATTGCTGTTTTGTATTTTATTATGTGGCATCAAATTGTTGCCAATTGGAAGCCACCCTGAGTCCCCCCCCCCCCCAGGGGTTGAGAAGGGCGGGGTAAAAGTGTTCAAAATAAATAAAAATAAAATAAGTGCCATCTCAGCACTTTTAACCATGTACCCCATTGTGCCGGCCGGCCCAGTTTTAAAGTGTCTTGATGTATTGTCACTGTTGCTGTTATTTTGCTTAATTATTTTGATTTGCTTTATTTATTGTTGTGTTATGTTCTACTGTATTGTGTTCTGAGGCTTCGGCCTGTGTAAGCCGCATCGAGTCCTAGGGGAGATGCTAGTGGGGTACAAATAAAGTTAATAATAATAATAATAATAATAATAATAATAATAATAATAGTAGCAAACCTTTTATTTCCAATGGGACAAATTATGGAGGTGCTGAGATGATGATATAATTTGTATAGGGGCTGCTCAGAGAATAAGTGAAACCATGGATAAATGAAACCATATATATCGCTTCTGCAGATACAGGGCTCGAATTTACTAATCAGGGCTGACCCTGCATAACTTCCAAAATCAGATGGGATCTGCTGCCTTTAGAGTGTTAGCCCATTGCTGACTTACCAAGTGATTTCATGGATCTGCTTTTGTTGCAGCTAACAACTGGATTTAGGTCTCCAAAAGTAGGCAGCCGAGAAATGGGGGAAAGCTTGCTCAATCCAAAATATAATCCTACTTCAGATTTAGAATGGATGAACACTTCCTGTGTGGAATGCTTTACTCTGGCATGCCTGGTTGCCTTTTGATGCCAAGCTAAGACACAACTATATCAGTGTGCTTTTGTGCTAACCAACCATCTGTTTGGATCTCTTATTGGCAATTCTTTCTGGCTTTGATGCTTCTCGTTTTGAATGTTGCTGCTTGGCATAGTATTTGCAATGACCACAAACAGACACATATCCTACATGTACACATGAAAGGTTGGAAGAGAGGGTTCCATGGATGGTTGAGGATTTGAAACCAACTCTCACTGGAGTAAAATAAACATAAAAGCCAGTACACTATAAACAGCAGATACATAACCTTTCCATTAGTCCAAAGATATCCAGAACCAGGTATAATTTCATGTGCAAACCCAACCACTCATGCAGTTATCTATATAAATAAAAATCTAACGCTCGTTTGTGGGACTAACATAACTCAAAAACCACTGGATGAATTGACACCAAATTTGGACACAAAACACCTATCAGCCCAACAAGTGACCATCACTCAAAAAATTGATTTTGTCATTTGGGAGTTGTAGTTTCTGGGATTTATAGTTCACCTAAAATCAAAGAGCATTCTGAACTTCACTAACGATGGAATTGAACCAAACTTGGCACACAGAGCTTCCAAGACCAACAGAAAACAGTAGAAGGGTTTGGTGGGCATTGACCTTGAGTTTTGGGAGGTATAGTTTACCTACACCCAGAGAGCACTGTGGATTCAAACAATGATGGATCTGGACCAAACTTGGCACGAATACTCCATATGCCAAACTATGAACACAGCTGGAGTTTGGGGGAAATAGACCTTGACATTTGGGAGTTGTAGTTGCTTGGATTTATAGTTCACCTACAATCAAAGAGCATTCTGAACCCCACCAATGATAGAATTGAACCAAACGTTACACACAGAACCCCCATGACCAACAGGAAATACTTTGTTTTGTGATGGTTTTGGTGACCCCTCTGATACCCCTTTATGACCTCCGCAGGGGTCCCAACCCCCAGTTTGAGAAATACTACCTTAAGGCCATCCAGTCCAACTCCCTTCACCATGGCAAGAAAACATAATCAAAGCCCTCCTGACAAAGAGCCATCCAACAATAGATATAAATAGATATGATTCACATACACACATATATATATGTATATGACAGGTATAGTATCGTAGATTTGAAAGGGACCCCTAAAGAAGGACAATTATATGTTGCATGTTCTACAGTAGGCAAATCAGACAATCTCCACATCAACACTGACAAAGAAATAACAAGAAATACTGTTTACCCACATGCATAAAGAAATTGCATATATTAGAAACCAACACGTTCTTATTACTTTATTTTCCAGATCGCCAGTCTGGGCCACAGCAACGCCTGGCAGGGGACAGCTAGTTATTTAATAAAACCATTCAAACTGCAACACCGTAATGGTGTTCTTCTCATCAGATAGCTATTTCCAAAACAAACAAAAAAGAACAAGAAATCATTAACATCCTGGCTCATTCAAATAACAAAACAGCTGCTTCCAATGGGCACAATTCATTCTGCAGACAATGTTGGCATTCCCACAGCTGTTTTGCTTATGACTGGGTGTATATCCAGCTCGGGTTAGTATGGGTTAAAGACACATCACATCAAACACCAATGTTTATGATGAATGATGTTGTCATTCCCAGCTCAAAGAATTAATTTGCATTTTTAAGGCATCAAATCAAAGTCTTGTTCGTGTTCTTGCTGATAAATAGAATGGATGCATACGTTTCTATTGAATTGAAGTGGTCACTAAAATGAACTATTCTAAAGAAAGGACTAAAAAGGCATTTGTGGCCAGAACACCTTAAATGGGTTGAGTTAATGTATGGTTAGTTGTTGTGAAACAGTAGTTAGGGAGATTAGATAAACTGTTTATAAATAATGGTACTGGTAAGAATTAGTGTGGTGTAGTAGTCTGAGTGTTAGAACCATCTCACATGAAGATGCTGTTCCGCTAAAGTTGAGCCATTGATAGAAGATTCACATTAGTCTGGATCTGTAAACACTGGTGGAGTTTGGGGGAAATAGATCTTGACATTTAGGAGTTGTGGTTGCTGGGATTTATTGTTCACCTACAATCAAAGAACATTCTGAACCCCTCCAATGACAGAATTGGGCCAAACTTCCCATAGAGAACGCCCATGACCAACAGAAAATACTGTGTTTTCTGTGGCCTTTGGTGACCCCTCTGACACCCCGTCACAACCCCCCAGGCGTCCTGACCTGCAGATTGAGAAATATTGGGCTAGGAGATATACTGTGTTTTTTATTTATTTATTTATTTATTTGATTATTTGTTTGCTTTATTTATATACCACTTTTCTCAGCCCTCAGGCGAGTCAAAGCAGTGAACAACATCAATACAAAACATCATGAGACAAGTATAGGGCAATTAAAAACAATTGTAACATAAATCTTTAAACATCCATATAACAATCATTAGCACCTCAAGAGTAAAATCAGAATCCAGTCTCATCATCCATTATTCCGTATTCCTATGTTCAATTACACTGTTTAATCAAATGCAGGTCTTCACTTTCCTCCGAAACGCCAGCAGGGAGGGGGCCGATTTGATATCTGCAGGTAGGGTGTTCCACAGCTAAGGGGCCACCACTGAGAAGGCACTGTCTCTTGTCCTCGCCAAGCGCGCCTGTGATGCAGGCGGGACAGAGAGAAGGACCTCCCCAGATGATCTTGGTGTCCTAGCCGGTTCATAGAGGAGATGCGTTCGGAGAGGTGAGTAGGGCCAGAACCGTTTAGGGCTTTATAGGCTAACGCCAGCACTTTGAATTGTGCCCGGTAGCAAATTGGCAGCCAGTGGAGCTGGCGCAACAGAGGAGTTGTATGCTCCCTGAGTGCTGCTCCTGTTAGCAACATGGCTGCTGAATGCTGGAGCAGTCTTCAAAGGCAACCCCACGTAGAGAGCGTTGCAGTAGTCTATACGGGATGTAACCAGAGCATGGACTACCGTGGCCAAGTCAGACTTCCCAAGGTACGGGAAGGAGGTCTTTGGAACCTCCTCTTGTGACCCCCTCAGGGGTCCCGACCCCCCACGTTGAGAAACGCTGCACTAAACCTTCATCAATGGTCACTAGTTGAAACAAATATGAATGTTCTCTTTGTAAATTCTTTTTTTTTCAAATAATTTTTTTATTAAACATTTTAGACATCAACACAAGGAAAGAGGGAGAACAATACTATAGATGATAGAAAAGTAGGAAACCCGAAAAACAAAAGAGGAAAAAAAGAAAAAGAAAAAGAAGAAGGCCAAAAGGCCTAAAAAAACCAAAAAAAATATTTTAAAAAGGAAAAAAGTCCAAAAAAAAAAAACATACACACCTCAACAGTTCTAAAATGACCTCCACTCCAGCCTCAGTGGAATCCATAGATTAGACTTCTTAGTCTAATCTATGTATTCTTAGCCTCTATTTTTCTTCTATTTTTTTCATAGTCATAAAAAAGGGTCCAGTCTGTCCTTTTAATCGATTTTCCGGTATTTTTCCTCATCAAAAAAGTTAGTTCATCCATGTCTCTTATTTCTTTAACCTTATCTATCCATTCGTCAATAACAGGAATCTGTTCTTTTTTCCAATATCTAGCAAAGATAATCCTCGCTGCCGTTGTAATATATGTTAATAATTTGTCTTTGTTTTCTTCAAGTTGTAGATCCAGGTCTGTAAAGCCAAGTAAATAATACTCCGGCTTCTTCTTAAACTTCATTTTCAGAAATTTTTGTGTTTCCTCGTGTATTAGTGACCAATATTTAGATGTTTCTTTGCAGGACCACCACATATGGTAAAATGTACCCGTTTGCTCACTGCACTTCCAGCATTTGTCAGAGACATTTTTATACATGTGTCTTAATTTATTGGGGGTGAGGTACCATCTATAGAACATTCTATACCAATTTTCTAGGGCTGGGCGGTTTCGTTTCGTTAATTCGTAATTCGTTAAAAATTCGTTATTTTTTTTTATAACGAAGCAATAACGAACCATTCTGGAGCAACTTAAAAACGAAACAAATTTTTAAATTCGTTTCGTAAATGCTTGGGATTCGTTATGTATTCGTTTCGTTATCGCTTTGAGGTCGTTTCGTTATTATTTCCGCATGTCTGGGGCAAGTTTTATAGTTGTATTTGTTTAATTAGTGAAAAAATTATAATATCACACCAACAGTCAACAACAGAGGGAGAGGGAAGCTTCAGAAGTTCCCCCTGTCCCATTTGGAGGTTTTTTAGCGTATTGTGCGGTCGCGTCCGCCATTAACGAATCGATTCGTTATTGTTTCGTATTTGTTTAGTTAATGTTTCGTAATTTTTTTAACATTTACGAAATTTCGTAAATATCGAACTTTTTAAAAGAAAAATTTCGGAATTCTTTTTAAATATCGAAACGCAAAAACCCCCCAAAAACGAATCGATTTTAGAAACAAATTTTTCCGTTGTTACCCAGGCCTACAATTTTCCTTTAAATCCATCGCATAGGTATATTTCAACTTTTTATTCCACATTTGTTCCCATTTGTAAATTCCTGATGAGATTAAATTCAGATGAATCAGTGCAGTAGAAATGTGCCTAGTGAAAGGAATGCCAAATCAGTCCATATTTGGTGTTCCTTTGCTCATTATTCCCAAACAATTTTGCTTTCAGATCTCTTGAACCTTTGACAAGTTTGAGCTCAGCCTTGCCCCCCTTCCCCATGACCCCTGAAGCTTTGTGGCTAATCTTGTTTAAACCAACAAACAATCCCTCCAGCCTCCTCCGACGTTTCGGCATCTGTAGGACATCTTGGAAAATAATAGAAAACACACAAAAGTTGGGAGAATGAAAGTGGGAAGTGTCTAGAGAGATAAAAAAATAAAGTTTGCCAAGATATGTTCTGTCATAGAAAGTTTCTGTCGTCTCTGCAATGAACCATAGGAATATCAATTGACTGAACTGACAGCTTGCTTTCAGAATATTCATGAAAAAAGAAGGAGAGGCAGTCTCATTTCATAGGTGTATTAAAGTATTACTTACCCCCTTTTGGGAAAGCCATGTCACTGGTTTCAGCAGTGAATAGCGATGCATAAAATTGAAGGAGAAAATATGGAGAAAAATAAGCATACATCAGAAGCGGGGTCAAGAACCTAATTTCACAGTGACACACTAGTAATTTGGCTTTGAAAATTTTTGTCAATTCCAAATTCATTTGGAAAGGAATGCACACACACACAGAGAGAGAAAGAGATGCACACACAGCTCAGGGATGATAAAAAGAAGAAGAAGAAGAAGAGGGGGTTGTGCCTGAATATGAGATATGTTTGCTGTCGGCCTATGAGATTCCAATATTTATAGCACAGTTTACAAATACATTACCCCTGTCACGATGAAATAAGTGACGTACTTACATGCCGGAGTGGAGTCGGTCCAAAGGTGTAGGCATCAGGGGAGAAGATAAGGAGACAAGTAATTAGTACATTAATCTTTTTTATGATATCATTTTTCAGACATATATGATCATAATGTAAATTAGAAATAAAGGAGGGTTCGTGGAAAATAGAATTAATTTCAAAGGGGTCAATCGCTCTACAATAACTGCATTACAAGCATGGGGTAATTTATGGTAACGTTGTGTCCGTTCTTCCTGCCAGCCCGCGATTACGACGGCCGGGCTGCCTCCCTATCATTTGAAAGTCAGCTTGGGCAATGATAACGTCCCGTGTCCTAATGAAATTCATTTGCGGTACAAAAATTTGAGCGAATCCAACAAGGGCTGTTACAGGCCCTAATGGCGTTCTATGGATTATTGATTTTTGATTTAGTTTCTGCTCACCAGAAGCCCATTTTAACGGCACCATTACCTCCGTAACGATTAGAGACAAAAAGTTAATTATGTAATTATAAAGCCAATAACAGACTTGTCTGGTTTACTTTGCTTTAGTCAGTTTAAACATTATCTCTCGCGCGCACATCATAACAGGCGGGATGTGAGAAGAGAGATTAACACCATGAAAGCAGATGTGAAATTTAATTCTCCAAGCCATGGCTGTCTGGGAAGCCATTAAGTAATCATAGCATTCCCCCTCTATTAAATTCACGGCTGCCACTTCACACACAAAAGGTGGGGAAAAGGTGCATTGGAGCTTTCCATTTTTATTGACTGTAACACAGCCTCAGCCTGAGGCGCTTCGGATAAACTGCTAAATAGGATGCCTCCATCTATTTGAAAATGAAAAGCTCAGAGGGAGAGGGAGAGAGGGAGAGGGAGAGAAATTAAGTATATGATGTTGTTTCCAAGATAAACCAAAGGACTGTGTTTTTCACCTTGAAAAAGAGACTTCATCTGCAGAAGGTTGGCTGGGAACAGGCACAGACTACAAATAGATATTTACACACACACACACATGTAATGTTGAGTTGTTGTAGGTTTTTTCGGGTTATATGGCCATGGTCTAGAATCATAGAATCATAGAATCAAAGAGTTGGAAGAGACCTCATGGGCCATCCAGTCCAACCCCCTGCCAAGAAGCATTAATATTGTCGAAGGCTTTCATGGCTGGAATCACTCAGTTCTTGTGGGTTTTTTCGGGCTATATGGCCATGTTCTAGAGGTATTTCTCCTGACGTTTTGCCTGCATCTATGGCAAGCATCATCAGAGGTCAGGACCTCACCTCTGAGGATGCTTGCCATAGATGCAGGCGAAACGTCAGGAGAAATGCCTCTAGAACATGGCCATATAACCTGAAAAAACCCACAATAACTGAGCAGGAATATTGCATTCAAATCACCCCTGACAGATGGCCATTCAGCCTCTGTTTAAAAGCTTCCAAAGAAGGAGCCTCCACCACACTCCGGGCAGAGAGTTCCACTGCTGAACGGCTCTCACAGTCAGGAAGTTCTTCCTCATGTTCAGATGGAATCTCCTCTCTTGTAGTTTGAAGCCATTGTTCCGCGTTCTAGTCTCCAAGGAAGCAGAAAATAAGCTTGCTCCCTCCTCCCTGTGGCTTCCTCTCACATATTTATACATGGCTATCATATCCCCTCTCAGCCTTCTCTTCTTCAGGCTAAACATGCCCAGCTCCTTAAGCCGCTCCTCATAGGGCTTGTTCTCCAGACCCTTGATCATTTTAGTCGCTCTCCTCTGGACACATTCCACCTTGTCAATATCTCTCTTGAATTGTGGTGCCCAGAATTGGACACAATATTCCAGATGTGGTCTAACCAAAACAGAATAGAGGGGTAGCATTACTTCCCTAGATCTAGACACTATGCTCCTCTTGATGCAGGCCAAAATCCCATTGGCTTTTTTTGCCGCCACATCACATTCCTGGCTCATGTTTAACTTGTTGTCCACGAGGACTCCAAGATCTTTTTCACACGTACTGCTCTCAAGCCAGGCATTCCCCATTCTGTATCTTTGCATTTCGTTTTTCCTGCCAAAGTGGAGTATCTTGCATTTGTCCCTGTTGAACTACCTCTGAGGATGCTTGCCATAGATGCAGGTGAAACATCAGGAGAGAATGCCTCTAGACCATGGCCATATAGCCCGAAAAACCTACAACAACCCAGTGATCCCGACCATAAAAGCCTTTGACATATGTAATGTTCATTTGTGGGATTAACAGAACTCAAAAACCACTGGATGAATTGCTGCCAAGTTTGGCCACAAGACACCTACTAAACCAACGAGCGACCATCAGGCAAAAAATAAATTAATTAATGATTTGTAGTTGCTTGGAATTATAGTTAACCTAAAATCAAAAAGCATTCTGAACTCCACCAATGATGGAATTGAACCAAATGTGGCACACAGGACTCCCATGACCAACGGAAAACACTAGAAGGGTTTGGTGGGCATTGACCTTGAGTTTGAGAGTTGTAGTTCACCTACATCCACTTTGGATTCAAACAATGATGGATCTGGACCAAACTTAGCACGACTATTCCATATGCCCGAATATGAAGACAGATGGAATTTGGGGAAAATAGACCTTGACACTTGGGAGTTGTAGTTACAAGGATTTATAGTTCACCTACAATCAAGGAGCATTCTGAACTACACCAATGATGGAATTGAACCAAACTTGGCAGACAGAATTCCCATGGCCAACAGAAAATACTGGAAAGGTTTGGTGGGCAAAGACCTTGAGTTTGGGAAGTTGTAGTTCACCTACATCCACTTTGGATTCAAACAATGATGGATCTGGACCAAACTTAGCACGAATATTTCATATGACCGAATATGAACATAGATGGAATTTGGGGAAAATAGGCATTGACATTTGGGAGTTGTAGTTACTGGGATTTATAGTTCACCTACAATCAAAGAGCATTCTGAACTACACCTATGATGGAATTGAACCAAATGTGGCACACAGGACTCCAATGACCAACAAAAAAACCCTAGAAGTTTTTGGTGGGTATTGACCTTGAGTTTGGGAGTTGTAGTTCACCTACATCCACTTTGGATTCAAACAATGATGGATCTGGACCAAACTTAGCACGAATATTCCATATGCCCGAATATGAAGACAGATGGAATTTGGGGAAAATAGACCTTGACACTTGGGAGTTGTAGTTACAAGGATTTATAGTTCACCTACAATCAAAGAGCATTCTGAACTACACCAATGATGGAATTGAACCAAACTTGGCAGACAGAATTCCCATGGCCAACAGAAAATACTGGAAAGGTTTGGTGGGCAAAGACCTTGAGTTTGGGAGTTGTAGTTCACCTACATCCACTTTGGATTCAAACAATGATGGATCTGGACCAAACTTAGCACGAATATTTCATATGACCGAATATGAACATAGATGGAATTTGGGGAAAATAGGCATTGACATTTGGGAGTTGTAGTTACTGGGATTTATAGTTCACCTACAATCAAAGAGCATTCTGAACTACACCTATGATGGAATTGAACCAAATGTGGCACACAGGACTCCAATGACCAACAAAAAAACCCTAGAAGTTTTTGGTGGGTATTGACCTTGAGTTTGGGAGTTGTAGTTCACCTACATCCACTTTGGATTCAAACAATGATGGATCTGGACCAAACTTAGCACGAATATTCCATATGCCCGAATATGAAGACAGATGGAATTTGGGGAAAATAGACCTTGACACTTGGGAGTTGTAGTTACAAGGATTTATAGTTCACCTACAATCAAAGAGCATTCTGAACTACACCAATGATGGAATTGAACCAAACTTGGCAGACAGAATTCCCATGGCCAACAGAAAATACTGGAAAGGTTTGGTGGGCAAAGACCTTGAGTTTGGGAGTTGTAGTTCACCTACATCCACTTTGGATTCAAACAATGATGGATCTGGACCAAACTTAGCACGAATATTTCATATGACCGAATATGAACATAGATGGAATTTGGGGAAAATAGGCATTGACATTTGGGAGTTGTAGTTACTGGGATTTATAGTTCACCTACAATCAAAGAGCATTCTGAACTACACCTATGATGGAATTGAACCAAATGTGGCACACAGGACTCCAATGACCAACAAAAAAACCCTAGAAGTTTTTGGTGGGTATTGACCTTGAGTTTGGGAGTTGTAGTTCACCTACATCCACTTTGGATTCAAACAATGATGGATCTGGACCAAACTTAGCACGAATATTCTATATGCCCGAATATGAACACAGATGGAATTTGGGGAAAATAGGCATTGACACTTGGGAGTTGTAGTTACTGGGATTTATAGTTCACCTACAATCAAAGAGCATTCTGAACTACACCAATGATGGAATTGAACCAAATGTGGCACACAGGACTCCCATGACCAACAGAAAACACTTAAGGCCATCCAGTCCAACTCCCTTCACCAGGGCAAGACAACAAAGAGCCATCCAGCCATAGATATAGATAGATACTAGATAGATAGATAGATAGATAGATAGATATGATTCACATACAGAGACATATAGTATCATAGATTTGAAAGGGACCCCTAAAGAAGGACAATTCTATGTTGCATGTTCCAGAGTAGACAAACCAGACACTCTCCACATCAACACTGACAAAGAAACAGCAAGAAATACTGTTTACCCACAAGCAGAAAGAAATGACATATATTAGAAACCAACCACCTTCTCATTACTTTATTTTCCAGATCATCAGCCTGGGTCATAAATTATTTATAAATAATTTATAAATAAATAAATAAATAAATAAATAACAATGTAATGTCCGTTTGTGGGATGAACAGAACTCAAAAACCACTGGGGGAATTGGCCCCAAATTTGGACACACAGACCTAACAATCCAATGTATGTCCTTCACTCATAAAAACACTGCAAAACACAGCAGAAGGGACTTAAAAAGCCCCCAAATAGCTAAATGACGAAAAGCTAAACGACAATATAGAAAAAAGGAAGAAAGAGGGAGGGAAGGGGAGGGGAAAAAAAGAAAGAAAGAAAGAAAGAAAGAAAGAAAGAAAGAAAGAAAAGAAAGAGGGAGGGAGAGAAAGAAAGAAAGAAAGAAAGAAAGAAAGAAAGAAAGGGAGAAGGAAGGAAAGAGGTAGAGAAGGAAGAAAGGAGAGAAAGAGGGAGGGAAAGAAAAAGGGAGAAGGAAGGAAAATTAGAGAAGGAAGGAGAGAAGGAAAGAAAAAAGGGAACGAAGGGAGGAAAGAAGAAACGAAGGAAGGGGGAAGATTTAGAAAAAGAAGGAGGGAAGCAAAGAAGGAAAGAGAGAAAAAAGAAAAGAGAGACAGAAGAAGAGAAAGAAAAAAAGGGGAAGGAAGGAAAGAGATAGAGAAGGAAGGAAGAAGAGAAGGAAAGATGGGAAGGAAGGGAGGAAAGAGGGCGTGAAGGAAGGAGGGAAAGAAGAAGAGAAGGAGGGAAGGTTGGCTACAGCAACGCGTGGTGGGTACAGCTAGTGTGTGTGTGTATATATATATGTGCGTGTGCGAGTGTGTGTATGTATGTATGTGTGTGTGTGTGTGTGTGTGTGTATATATATATATCCAGATCCATCATTGTTTGAGTTCATAGTTCCTTCTGGATGTAGGTGAACTACAACTCCCAAACTCAAGGTCAATGCCCACCAAACCCTTACAGTATTTTCTGTTGGTCATGGGAGTTCTGTCTGCCAAGTTTTGTTCAATTCCATCATTGGTGGAGTTCAGAATTCTCTTTGATTGTAGGTGAACTATAAATCCCATCAACTACAACTACAACGAGGCATGATGGGAGTTGAGGTTTCTCTCTCTGTGTGATCTCACTTTCTTTCTCAGCCAATTAGAGGCCTGGCTGACTGTGTCCATTCTCCTCCCCTCTTGTGGCCTACACTTGGGTCTTCAATTCCCAGAATCTTGTGGGTTTTTATTAAAAATGTTATGGTAAAACTTTAAAAATTCTCAAAAGAGAGTGAATTGATGAAACCTTCTGAAACTTGGCAAGCTTGCTGTCAGAAATGTGCCCTAAAGGTGAGGCAACTCTAATTCTGATAGGCCTAAAAATAACAGAGAAATGAGCCTCTCAAGTTTCTCTATTGGCACCAATGTACCAAATCTTACTGGCACAAAAACCAAACCCCCCTCCCAATTTTGGGAATTTCCTGATAAAAAGGATGGGGGGCTACCAAAAAGAGGACTGAAAATCCCACAGTTTTTTTGCCAAGTTTCACACCTCTTCTTGCAATGGTCTCACTCCTCATCTCAATATTTTTTTTGATCATCATTTGCTTCCTTCTTACCATCAAGCCATTTTTTTTGTCCACAGCTCCCATCGACACTTGTCTCTCCTCCTGATCTTTGTGGCGAAATGTGTGCTGCGAACACAGTTTGACATTTCCCGACATTTCATGAACTAATTACACTACAAATAATTAAGCATGTTCACATCGGTAACAAACGAAGGCAAAACGGTTGTCAGCAGCTGTGATTGATGACCTCCTTGTGACTTTATCTGATGAGTTTCCCTTCAACATCTCTCCCTCCTCCCTGCTGCCACTTGTCTCCAAGACATCCCAAATTCCACACAATTCTCAGGTGGCACTGTGCATGTAATAACACCTTCATTATCTTTTGTCTCATCAAACCAATAAAATCTCAGAGGAAAAAACAAAGCAGTGGTTACAATGACATTTTTGCATTTGTTTTCCCCCGGGAAGAAGTAACCGTGGGTTCATATTTGTGCATTAATCCACAAACAGAAACACAGTAATGCTTCCCTAAGTCTTTTTGGTAAACAATTTTTTCACACAGAATGGCATGCAATGTACAAAAATCTGTTATAGATCTCCAATATACTGATGACAATGTCATCTGTGTGCATTCAGAAGAAGATGACCTACAAGTTACTCTAAATACCTTTGCAGAAGCATATGAGAAGCTCGGCCTTTCATTGAACATTGAGAAAACCAAAGTGCTCTTCCAGCAGTCACCAGCCAATCCCTCTCCAATGCCAGAAATGCAGCTTCATGATGTAACGTTAGAAAATGTTGACCATTTTCGCTACCTCTCCACTAAAGTCAACATTGACACCGAAATAAAACACCGCCTGAGCTCTGCAAGTGCAGCATTTTTCCGAATGAAGCAGAGAGCGTTTGAGGACCAGGACATCCATAGGGATACCAAGGGGTTTGTTTATAAAGCTATTGTCCTCCCAACCCTGCTATACACCTGTGATACGTGGACTATCTACAGATATCACATGCAACTCCTGGAATGATGCCATCAGTGTTGCCTCTGAAAAATCCTGCAAATCTCTTGGGAAGACATGCAGACAAATGTCAGCATTCTGGAAGAAGCAAAGACCACCAGCACTGAAGCGATGATCCTCCACCATCAACTCCGCTGGACTGGCCACATTGTCCGGATGCCCGACCATCCTCTCCCAAAGCAGCTGCTCTACTCCGAACTCAAGAATGGAAAACGGAATGTTGGTGGGCAGGAAAAGATGGACTCAAAGCCAACCTTAAAAACTCTAGCATTAACACTGAGAACTGGGAAGCCCTGGCCCTTGAGCACCCCAGCTGGAGGTCAGCTGTGACCAGCAGTGTTGTAGAATTTGAAGAAGCACAAATGGAGGGTGAAAGAGAGAAACGTGCCAAGAGGAAGATGCATCAAGCCAACCCAACTGGGACTGCCTTCCATCCGGAAACCAATGCTCTCACTGTGGGAGAAGATGCAGGTCAAGAATAGGGCTCCACAGTCACTTACGGATCCACTGTCAATACACCAACCTACTTGGACAACGAGGGATCGCCTAAGTAAATAAGTAACCAAATCTCCTGGTTGTTGGCCATTTTCTCAAAGGAATATCCCAGTGTAACATGGCACTTCCTCATGAAGAATGAGAAAACATGTGAGCATTTGTTACATCCCTACTAAGAAACCAATAAACACCATGAAAGTCACGACAATGAAAGAGGTCTGAAGCCATTGTTAATTCCACCAAACCTTGTGAAAGTGAAGGTTAATGAATAGCCTTACCATTTGAACCTGTAGACCTGGTAGTAGTTGAACCTTTGAACCATTCAAGGGCTTTCTGAATAATGAATAAAACAAAGTGCTGTTTAGTGAGCATCAGATTTCTTCTCTGCACAGGGCAAAGCCAGGAAAAGGAAGGAGAACCGTTCTCCAAAGCCAACCCTTCCTTCCTCTTGACCAGAGTTTCTCTTAACTCCCCAAGGATCTCATAGGGAAATCATTTGTCATTGAGGTCCAGAAAACATGTCACCTCTGATTAGCGAGAAAGGGATTGCTTTTCAAAAAATGCTTTATTGTACCTCTTGTTGATATGGCGATTGTATCTTTGCTGAAGCACACATGCCATGGGGTGTGAACGCCACCTTAGAAACTCATTATTTGCACTGAATTGTTGAGTATCTTTGTGATGGGAAAGAGCAGGGGCTAAACTTAGATTATGTCAGGCTGGCCATGTTGAAAGCATGCCCCAAATTGATCCCCAAATATAAGTTGAGTGTCCAATTTAGTCTCCTATATAATGTCCACTATCCTAAAAATGAAATACATTAAATGTACATTTTCACATCTCTGAAAATGTGCTTGTGGCATGTTTGCAACAAAAAACAGGTCAAAGCAGATCTAAAGTGAGCCATTGTGGCCCATCAGTGGTGAATTACAAATAATTCTTGCCAAGATGTGGATTGCCTACTTGGGATTTATGTGATGGGATTAATGTGTTAGCGGATAGAGCAGTGTAGAAGACTGTTGGGTGAGTGGACTTACTAACAAAAGACCCTCCCCAATAATGTACAGCAGAGTAACTTATTAGCAGCAGTGTGACCCAGTACCAGTAGCCCAAAGTGATAAAAAGGACAAAACCACACAGACCAGTGTTATCTCTTCCATAGCAAACTAATATGGGTTGTTTTTCGGGCTATAGGTTTTTCGGGCTATAGGTTTTTCGGGCTATATGGCCATGTTCTAGAAGCATTCCCTCCTGACATTTGACCTGCATCTATGGCAAGCATCCTCAGAGGTTGTGAGGTCTGACAACCTTTGAGGATGCTTGCCATAGATGCAGGCAAAACATCAGGAGAGACTGCTTCTAGAACATGGCCATATAGCCTGAAAAACCTACAACAACCCAGTGATCCAGCCATGAAAGCCTTCGACAATACATCAAACTAATATGGTTGCACTATTTACAAAAACAAGGCTCTTGCTCCCGCCCGCATCTCAAGGGCTCAGATTGCATTGTAATAGGTGGTCTGTGGTTTGGTCTTCTCCACCCTCGCATGTCATGGGCTCCACTTTGTAGCTCCATTTCTTAAGGTTGGTTCTGCATTTTGTGGTGCCAGAGCACATTCTGTTGAATGCCTTCCAAGTTGCCCAGTCTTCTGTGTACCAAGGAGGGAGTCTCTCATTCAGTGTCAACCATGGATGGAGGTTCCAGGTTTAAGCCTGCCACTTCTGTGTGTCCTGGAGGTAGTATCTCATTCAGTATCAGCCATAAATGTAGGTTCTGGGTTTAAGCCTGCCACTTATGGATTCACATTTGCTGAGGAATTCCTGCAAGTATCTCTGTAGGTATTAGGAAGGTATTTCCTGATTTAAGGCATTGGCGTGCTGGCTGATATCTGAACAGGGGATGGGCCGGAGATGGACAAGCCTGTCCATTGGGCAATGTCTGCATTCCATTCAAAGTTCACGTGGAGTTGGGTAGGTGTCACTATTGCACATTTGGATAGGTACTTCACATTGATATGAATCATATATTGCACATGGAAGACTGACTGACTGACCGACCGACTGACTGACTGACTTGGAGAATGATGGTCCTCCAAGTGTAGTAGCTTGGTGGTGGGTCCATAGGTGGCTGTGGAGCCCTTTTCTTGATCTGCATGTTCATGTTCTTCCACAGTGAGGACATTGGTTTCCAGGTCCTGGTACCGGTCAGGGTTGGCTTGATGCACCTTCCTCTTGGCGTGTTTCTCCCTCTCGCCTTCCATTCGTGCCTCTTCAAATTCTGCAGCACTGCTGGTCACAGCTGACCTCCAGTTAGAGCACTCAGTTTCCCAGTACTCAGTGTCTATGCCACAGTTTTAAAGGTTGGCTTTAAGCCCATCTTTAAATGTCTTTTCCTGTCCACCAACATTATGTTTCCTGTACCTGAGTTGGGAGTATAGTAACTGCTTTGGGAGACGGTGATCGGGCATTCAGACAACCTGTCCAGTCCAGTGGAGTTGATGGCGCAGGAGCATTGCTTCGGTTCTGGTGGTCTTTGCTTCTTGCAGAATGCTGACATTTGTCCACCTGTCTTCCCAAGAGATTTGCAGGATTTTTCGCTGATGGAATCATTCCAGGAGTTAAGTGTGACATCTGTAGACAGTCCATGTTTCGCAGGCATATAACAGGGTTGGTAGGACAATAGCTTTATAAACAAGCACCTTGGTCTCCTTACGGATTGATATGAATCTCATATTGCAGATGGAAGAGCATTACTCATGGAAAAACATCATGCGTTTGGATTGTGTATTGCTTGTATATTTGGTGTCATGATTCAGATGCATACAACATTGCCACTGCATAGCACATAACATGCTGATTTAGCAACCCTGATATAGAATCTTGGCCACTGACATAGTCAAAAAGCAGTGATGAACTGTGAATTCCAACCTTCCCCCTCAATATGCTTTCAGCTCTAGTAGACAATGATAGAAGTGTACATCCCTCTTCTCCTTACTCGGTGCTTGGCTCTCTTTGCCAGCCTTCCCCTACTGTAGCTCACTTGTTGGCAATAAATCGGTCTCTCCCTGACCTTCATCCCTCAAACTTGACTTCAATTTCTGCTAATTCCTTTTCGCGAAATAAATTGCATCAGCGAGGGCCACATTTAGCCAACTGCAGTGCAAATTGTTTCTGTTCTTTCTCCCGAGTTCCTTCTCCAGATTAAATGCTGATGCACCAAACGAACCATTCTTGGCTGAAAGCGGGCAAGGCCTAATTAGATTAGTATGGATTTTGGAATTGGGTAAGTACTGTATCAGTATCCTCCCTAGAAAATAGGTGACATGTCACGGGATATTAAGAATGGCCATTTAATGTAAAAACTTGGGTAACACACGAGTTAAACAGAGAAAATGAGAGAATGCTTTTAAGCATTCTCCCAAGACAGACTGCGGAATAATATTAAGGTGCATGCAAGTGGTGCTGATTGACACAGAGAGGAGGCCATTATGGTGCTGTGGTATAAAATCATTACAGTAAAAAGCATTTCAGAACGGCAGAGTGATAGGACCAACATATAATGAATTATCAATAAAGAGTAGGTGATTCAGTTACATTACCTAGGAATTGAAAGCATTCCTACATATTGTTTTTAATTGGCTGAAATTGGCCATTGGCTGGGTTTTGGTTCCAGGAACCATGATAGATACCAAAATTCATGGATGTTCAAGCCCTATTATATACAATGGTGTAGTAAAATGGTTATCCCTGATATCAAATGGCAAAATCAAGTTAGCTTTTTGGATTTGTTTTTGAATATTTTCAAGCCATGGCTGGTGGAACTCGTGGATTATTATTATTATTATTATTATTATTATTATTATTATTTTACTGACACAAAAGCACAGTATGTCACAGCAAACAAGATCTATATGCTGGATTTCGTATCACAAAATCGCAAGTTGAACACTTCCCAAGCGTCTAGGACTGTATTATTATTATTATTAAAATAATAATAATTAAATATTTAAAAATTAAATAAAAGTTACAGAGAATGAACACGTTAAGCTACTCTGGGACTTCCAAATTCAGACAGAGTTTTGGAGCACAATAGGATCGTGTTAAAAATAGATAGTGCATTGACTTTATACAGGGTGAGGCAGCATAACTTCCTTTTTTTAAATGCTCGCCATTCAGTCAGTTGGAGACGTAGCGGAGCGCTACTGGTCTCGTCCAAGAGGCGGGAGTGTAAAGTTTTGTCCTGACACAATTCAGTCGCCATCATGCGTTGGAACAGTGAAGAGCGTGCTTTTGCCGTTGAGGACTACTTTTCAAGCGGATTTGGAGTGGCCGGCCCGCTCTCCAGATTTGGCCCCGTCTGATTTTTTTCTATGGGGTTTTTTGAAATCCCATGTTTCTGTGAACTGTCTACGGACCCTACAAGATTTGAAGACCAACATCCTGGAAGAAATTGCCAACATAACGCCTGCTATGCTGGCAAGAGTCATGACAAACGCCAGAAATCGGTTTACTCAGTGTATGGAGAATGGGGAACGACACCTACCTAATTTGATCTTCAAAACTACGTAAAACAAAACTTTAGGTATGCGCCTACATTATAAAAAAATAATAAAAAATTCTGATTCATACAATGGGTTTTATTAAGGTTTGAAAAAAGGAAGTTATGCTGCCTCACCCTGTACAACATGGTGGCAAGGAAATTCTGGACCAACAGGTTTTTGGCACAAAGGGAATTCAGGCCTTTTGTTCTTGAGCTAGACATGTTATACATGCATTTCAACATAAGGAAAATCTAGAATCGGAAGGATGTAATAGATGCACCTTTAAGAACTTTGACCAGTGCAGTTTTTTTCAAAAGGAACTTTTGAAAAAAGTTGAAAGTGACACACATTTGTTCATCTGGGGAATCCTTGACTCATTTCTTACATTGTGGTAGGCTTTAGCAGCTGACAGTGAATGAGGAGTGTGTTAATACACATTGTCCAATTGCAGCAGGAGTGGTTAAACAAATTGCAGACTTTAGGTCTGCGGTTTGGTTATTGTGTTGTGCCAACCCAGTGGGGTGCTGTCTCTCTTGCTTGTATTCCTCTCAACAAGCCATAGAATTAACCCTAAAAACAAACCCTAGATTATTTCCCTGGCTTGTTGGAGGATGAGACCCATCAGAGAAGGGACCTCAGCAATGAACAAAGTGTTGACCCATGGTCCACAAATATCCTGTGAAATGATAAGCCCACCATGGATCTATGATGCATGGCCCTTGAGTCATGATGAGGTTATTTAGCAATTTCAATTTCAAGTGGGAACAATTAACCAGTTTGTGTCAGCATGCTGGTTCGTTTTCACTGTGGTTTGCCTTCAAGTCATTTCTTGGTGAAAGTATTCAGAGTGTCTTGGAAAGATTAGTCCAGAATGGGTTTGCCTTTGATCTTGGGCTGAGAAAGTAGGACTTGCTTCAGGTCACCCAGTGGGTTTCCATGGTTGACTCTGGGTTTGAAATCTGCTCCAGAGTTCTAGCCTAATTCTCAAACCATAACATCACACTGGCTCTTGGCTCATTTTCAACCTGCTGACTTTCTCTTGAATTCTAGCTTGACATGACATTAGGCTTGTGCATGGATCCATTTTAGCCATTTTCCTTCACCCAGTCCAGCTTTTTCAGCTGGGTCGGATGGCCATAATGGCAAGGGCCCACATTTTCCATTCATAATGGGACCACGTGACAGCCAATCATTGCTCCTCTGATCCTATTCGGCATCAGAGTTGTGTCCTTGCTTTAGTGTATATTTTAACTGGGCTTCTGGCTTAGCCTCTCTCATGAATCTTTTTGATTTTGGTTGGAAGAAGAGCAGGGCAAGGAAGCAAACAGAGAAGAAGGGCTGGGAGAAGGGCTGTTGCCTGGCTGGCTGCCTGTCTTGCCATTTGTGTGTTGTTGCTGTTGGGGTTTGGGATGGGTGGGTACCATGAGGGCATTGGGGTGCATGGGTACATGGCGTAGGTGGAAGGAGCAACACTGTGAAACCAAAGCACTCCAACATTTATTAAAATCCCAGCATTGTAGCAGGTCTCTCTTTTAGATCTCCCATCAATTCAAGCCACTCTTTGAACACAAACTCCCCTTCCTAAAGTTGTGAAATCAGCTTCCAATGCCAAAAGGTCTCTCTGTGCTCTGTTTGTTCCTTGGTGTGCTGAGCATTGCCACAGAAGACCCTACAAATCCCATACATTCAAGCCTATCCTTCCCTAAGTTGTGCAATCTGCTTCCAAGGCTCCAAAAGGTCTCTCTGTGCTCTGTCTGATTCTTAGTTTGCTGTGCGTTGCCAGAAAAGGCACTACAAATCCCATGCATTCAAGCCTCTCCTTCCCTAATGTGTGAAATCAGCTTCCAAGGCCCCAAAAGATCTCTCTCCGCCATTAACGAAGCAATTCATAAATTTCGTAAATTTCGGAATGTTCCGAATTTTTTCCAGAAAAATTCAAAATTCAATTCCAAATCGAACCAACATCACCCCCTACATCCGAAATGAGTTTTGAACCATTTTTTTTATCAACCAAGCCTACTGGCTACCAATCTGTTTTCAGGAGGGATGTGAAAACAGATACAGGGGTCTACTGGAATCTGAGCAGCAAAAACAGATTGAAATTCAACCGAAATGCATCAGCCTACATGACATGTGAACATGGATTTTACATATAGTGCTGGATTTATTTTCCAACAGTCTCCTAATTGCTACTAATTACTTAATAGTCAGGTACAACATGGTGTCCTCCATGTTGGGAACAGCTGTACCTTTGGAGCTTTTTGATTTTCCCTTTCTCTGGGAGGACATTTGTCTACTCCCCATTAGTAGAATGAGGCATGCTGATGGACAGAACTACCTGTTGAGC
Source organism: Anolis sagrei (assembly GCF_037176765.1). NCBI lineage: Eukaryota > Metazoa > Chordata > Lepidosauria > Squamata > Anolidae > Anolis > Anolis sagrei. The sequence goes on from NC_090028.1 coordinate 35,279,532, forward strand.
TTGCTTCTGTGCATGGCTTGGGCAGCAAAATGTTTTGGGTCACCCTGCCCAATAGATTGCAATTATTTTTTTTATCTATGTATGTCAATGATATGAATCTCTCCTCTGAAGTCTACAATGGCACAGTCCAGCAATCATTTGATATTGTTATCATGCAGCCAGGCTCTGAAAACACTGATGGTAAAAGCAGAGCTTGTTTTGAATGATATCAATGTGAACAGAGCATATAAAGCCAAGAACTGCTGCATCCTAATTTTGCCTCTTGTTGCCTTGAGCAAGTTAGTCATTATGCTTGAAAAGAGAAAGAGAGCGAGAAGTCCCTCATCATTACAACTTAGATAATACCTACTTATTAAACTCCATAAATGCTATGCGTATAATTAGCAAAATGTTTATGGGGCGTACTGAAGACAAAAATTGCTTTAGAGGTGCTATTTATTAACAATGATTAATTAATATGGTCTTGCAGCCAACATTGTTCTCCCAACCCCCCCTTTCTCCATTTGAAAACACTTTAGCCAGCTGTAATAGGAGAAAAAGATAAGCAGTTCATTTCATATAAATTTTATTTATTTCGTATCAAAAGCATTGCATAAATTAGTATAAAACTGATAAAAATAGAAGGAGCGCAGGTGGCTAAATATCTTTTGACCAAAAACGGGCAATAGCAATGGCATTGCCTGTAGCCTCCAGCAATTCTTCCTCTGTACATGAGGCAAGGCATAGTGGACAAGCATACAGATGCGGAGTTGTCTGTTTCGCTCCACAGTCACACAAGGTATGGGATTCTTTTAGGTCATGCCACTTTGCCAGGTTGTCTTTTGATCTGCTCACTCAACTTCTGAGTCTGTTCAAGGACCTCCAAGTTGCCCATTCTTGGTTTGCCCCTGGAGGAAGACCCTCTCTTGTGGGGGCCCATCCAGTTGGGATTTCCTGGTCCAGCTGCCCAGAGAGATACCCTTGCTGTTGCTGGGGGGACGCCAAGAGGAGTGGTAGTTCTCATAAAGCTTTCCCTTGATTTAAGTCTACTGGGAGGAGACTGGTAGCTATGTATTTGGTGGCTTTCACAGTGTTCAACCTTATTTCTCTCACATTTAGCAGCAACTTCCTGGCACACATTGGGGGAGGGGGGGCAATACCAGCTAGCTTGTAGAGTCTATCAACAGGTGTAGGTTTAAGACATCCTGTGATTATTCTGCATGTTTCATTCAATGCCATGTTCACCTGCTTTGCATGGGCAGACTTGTGCCAAACAGGGCAGGCATACTCAGCAGTTGAGGCTAGGGCTGATGTTCTTATTAATTTTGGGTCTGCACCCCATGTGCTGCCAATAAGTTTCCGCAGGATGTTATTGCGTGCAACTACTTTGTGCTTGGTGTTCAAGCAGTGTTTCCTTCATATAAATGAGTGCTATATATAAATATATATGTACGAGTATGACCGAGTCAGACAATGCCCCAAGGAAGGAATGCTAGATCAGCAGACACTGAGTTGCAAAATAAGGACTCTGCAGGCTTTGAGTTACAAAAGAAACTAAGTTTACTAAGCACATACATCAGACACGTCTTACTACAGCGAGCTATAATTCAGGAACAGTCAAAACGAAAGCCTCTTCACATCTGCTTATCTTCTCTTGCTGAGACTAGTTACTCCCTTCTGTTCCCAGCAAGAGCAAACCTTGTCTTACTTTTCTCAAGTTCACTTAATCACAGCCCCATAGAATAAACATTCTGCACAGCATTTCTAATTCACAGTGGCATCCATATTTGCAATACATAGAAGCACATTTAAAACACATACATAACTAAATTAATCCTGAGAGAGTATATATGAATAGGGGAGAGACCACTCCTCAATTATCATCATGAAGATGAGCACCCCATCTCAGATATTACCAGATGTTTATTATTAAAATAGACAATTATCACATATTATTATTATTAAATAGTATGTAATTGACCATGATTGAAAATGAAAGACAGCAGTGATGATAAAACACATGTTACTGTTGATGGGAAAATGTAGTACGTAATGCAATACAAGAGCAATAAACATTGGTCAGACTTCACCTGGAATATTGTGTGCAATTCTGGGCAGCACAATTCAAGAAGATGGACAAGCTGGAACGTGTCCAAAGAAGGGTGACCAAAATGGTGAAGGGTATAAGTCAAGACCCAAGGAGTGACGTAGCAAATTGGGAAGATAAGATTTTGAGGTGACACGATTGCCATGATTAAATATATGAGAGGCCGCTCTATGGAACATGGAGTAAGCTTGTTTTTTGCTGCTCCCCGGCAACAGAAAGGTTTCTTCATCTCCTCCTCCACTGACGGCCTTACTGGGAACTCGCTTTCCCAGCAGAACTTGCATGGGGCAGGCATTGAAATGTCTCTGAGGTCTTCTCAGAGCATGGTGGGAGTTGAAGTTTCTCTCTCTCTGTTTCTCAGCCAATAAAAGGCCTGGTTTTGTCCATGCTCTGATTGGCTGAGAATGGACACAACCAGTGACTACAATTCCCAGAACCCTCTCTCTTGTGGTTTGTTTATTTTAAAAATTGGTATGGTAAAAACTTAAAATAACTCTTTAAAAATGGTAGATTGGTGAATTGTTCTGAAACTTGGCAGGCCTGCATAAAACTGAGGTAGGTTTTGTGCAGATAGACCTTAAAATGAGTGAGGATTGAACCTTTTCATTTTCCCATTGTAGCCAATGGGCCAAATCTTTCAAACTACAAAAAAGGAGATTCCATCTGAACATTAGGAAGAACTTCCTGACTGTGAGAACCATTCAGCAGTGGAACTCTCTGCCCCGGAGGGAGTGTGGTGGAGGCTCCTTCTTTGGAAGCTTTTAAACAGAGGCTGGATGGCCATCTTTCGGGGGTGCTTTGAATGCAATATTCCTGCTTCTTGGCAGAATGGGGTTGGACTGGATGGCCCATGAGGTCTCTTCCAACTCTTTGATTCTATGATTCTATGATTCTTTTCCAAATGAAAATGGCAACTTCACAGTAAACAGAATGAGGGGTTAGCTGAAAATGGACCCTAAAATGGCATGCCTTTTGGTCAAATTGCACAAGCCCAATATCCAAGCATAAAGCTATTGAACAGAAAATTCAGAAAGCAAAGTTACTTTTTTTGCATGTTTAACTGTGACTGCAGCAAAATAATACAGGGAGGTAATATAGAACTATAACTAAATCATTTTTAAGTCACTTTTAAAGCTCTGGATCAAAAATAAGTCATGTTTTTTTAAATATCATTTTTAGCAATCTTCCAAATTAAACAGCCAATTTATTCTCCCTCCACTCTCTATCTTCACAATTACATCATTCATATATATTCATATAGACCCCCAACTGTTTGATCAAAAAGCTGGAAAAAGTTACCCCATGTTGAAGGAATTCTCAGGAAATTCTTAGAAACTTTGGGATTAGCCCAGCTTTGGAAGTAGCCAAAACAATACATTTTTAATATATGTCCTAATTGATCATTCCCATGCATGCAACTAATTCAGTTTCCCTTTCTTGCTTTTCTTTTCCCCAAATTGGTACTAATGTTGGAGAGTAGTCCCTGCTCAAAGTAGTCCCTGGTCAAAGTGGTCCCTGCTCAAAGTGGTCCCTGGTCAAGTGGTCCCTGGTCAAAGTGGTCCCTGGTCAATGTGGTCCCTGATCAATGTGGTCCCTGATCAAGTAGTCCCTGGTCAAAGTGGTCCCTGGTCAAAGTGGTCCCTGGTCAACGTGGTCCCTGGTCAAAGTGGTCCCTGGTCAACATGGTCCCTGATCAAGTAGTCTCTGGTCAAAGTGGTCCCTGGTCAAGTGGCCCCTGATCAAAGTGGTCCCTGGTCAATGTGAGCCCTGATCAAGTAGCCCCTGATCAACATGGTCCCTGATCAAGTAGTCCTTGGTCAAAGTGGTCCCTGGTCAAAGTGGTCCCTGATCAAAGTGGTCCCTGGTCAACGTGGTCCCTGATCAAGTAGTCCCTGGTCAGCGTTGTCCCTGATCAAGTAGTCCTTGGTCAAAGTGGTCCCTGGTCAAAGTGGTCCCTGGTCAATGTGGTCCCTGATCAAGTAGTCCCTGGTTAAAATGGTTCTTGGTCAAAGTGGTCCCTGGTCAAGTGGTCCCTGGTCAACGTGGTCCCTGATCAAGTAGTTCCTGCTGAAAGTGGTCCCTGGTCAAAGTGGTCCCTGGTCAAGTGGTCCCTAGACAAAACAGATTGGGAACCACTTCGTAGACTCTATTTCAAAGGAAGAAACTAGCAAAACAACATTTGAATATTCCTTGTGTATAAAATCCTATGAAAGTCATGGGGTTGCCATGAATCCAGAGGTAATTTGAAGGCATATACATGCACAAATCTCATTTGATAGAGATTTGATTGAAAAAGGCAACAAATAACATGTTCCCAGCTCTTTTCTGAGGAATTGGTTCATCAAGTCCAAGAGCTCCTTGCATTTTCAGAAAGCCCCCTCTCTAGCCCTTGTAGTCAATTTGAGAGTGTATATATCTCCTTTGAATCTCTGGTGTATGGTTAAACAATGCAAAGAGACCCTCAAACCATCGCACACACAAAACACGTCCAAGATCGAGGCCCGGTGTTTAATCAAAAGAACATCAGGCTGCATTAACAAGCCTAGAGATGGAGCAGAGAAGCAGAGCCTTGGCAGGGTCTTATTGTTTGGCTGGGCATCGGTGCCGCAGGTGCATTGCCCTCCATGGAGCCAAAAGGCCAAGTTCATTAAGCTCGCGAAATCTATGCTAAATCCAAGGCTATTGAACAGATAAATTAAAAATCGTTGGGACCTTCCAATCGAGTCTGTGAGGGCCCTCAGCCTTGCTCTAAAAAGTTACATTTAATTAAGGAAGTAATACATTTCACTTCCGAGCGCCAAGCGCTACCTTGTTAGATTTCAAGTGCCTTCCATGGGAAGCGGCTGAGCAACCAGCACCTGAGAAACTATCATGCCCAAAAGGCTGTCTGGGATAATGGATTTCTTTCTCCTTGACGAGCTGACAAGCTTTTAATGGATGATATTTCAGGGGGTGAAAAACGTGCTTTCTTTTTTTTGCCTAAATCGCAGCCCTTCCATTCTTTAGAAGTCTAAAAAGGAATGATGGGACATCTCCTGTTGAGGGCTCAAAACTCCTCCACTCACCTTTGCAAAAGCCACCTTTCTCTGCACAGCGAGAACAAGCCAATTGGAACATTAAAAAAATTAAAACATTGCAAAAAGCTTGTCTCCCAAAGTAGTTAGCAAGGCGACTCCTGCCCTCGATCACATTTCATAAATGCCTTGATTAAATTTCAAATAAATTATAAGAGCTCAAGCTTGTCTCACCTTGAAGCAACGGTTCATCTTGTTGCAGGAGGGACTACTAAAGGGGTGGTGGCAAGAATCCTTAAGGGAGAACGAAAGCAAAGCTCTGCCATCTTCGCTCTGACCTGGAGCAGAGTCTGTTTCAGACGGAGTACCTCTCAAATGCACCTTTCTATATATAGTTAGTACTTCCTGCATTGTTGAACTTTCATATTGCATTTATATGGTTGGTATGCAAGTAACTTATGCTCTCATAAATTATAATCAGCCCTTCATATCCACAATGGCCACAACATAAGGCAGTGTTTCTCAACCTGGGGGTCTGGACCCCTGGGGGGGGTTGTGAGGGGGTGTCAGAGGAGTGGCCCAAGACCATCAGAAAACACAGTATTTTCTGTTGGTCATTGGGGTTGGCCCAATTCTACTGTTGATGGTGTTCAGAATGCAATTTGGTTGTAGCTGAACTATAAATCCCTGCAACTACAACTCCCAAATGTCAAGGTCTATTTTCCCCAAACTCCACCAGTTCACATTTGGGAATATTGAGTATTTGTGCCAAATTTGGTTCAGATCTATCATTATTTAAGTCCACAGTGCTTTCTGGATGTAGGTGAACTACAACTCCAAAACTCAAGGTCAATGCCCACCAAACCTTTCCAGTATTTTCTGTTGCTCATAGGAGTTCTGTGTGCCAAGTTTGGTTCAATTCCATTGTTGGTGGAGTTCAGAATGCTCTTTGATTGTAGGTGAACTGGAAATCCCACAATCAAATGTCAAAGTTTGTTTTCCCCAAACTCCAGCAGATTTCACATTTGGGCACGTTGAGTATTTTTGCCAAGTTTGGTTCAGATCTATCATAGTTTGAGTCCACCGTGCTCTCTGGATGTAGGTGAACTACAACTCCAAAACTCAACATCAATGTCCACCAAACCCTTCCAGTATTTTCTGTTGCTCATAGGAGTTCTGTGTGCCAAGTTTCATTCACTTCCATTGTTGGTGGAGTTCAGAATGCTCTTTGATTGTAGGTGAACTAGAAATCCCACAATCAAATGTCAAAGTCTGTTTTCCCCAAACTCAAGCAGATTTCACATTTAGGCACATTGAGTATTTGTGCCAAGTTTGGTCCAGCTCTATCATTGTTTGAGTGCACAGTGCTTTCTGGATGTAGGTCAATGCCCACCAAACCCTTCCAGTATTTTCTGTTGGTCATGGGAGTTCTGTATGCCAAGTTTGGTTCAATTCCGTTGTTGGTGGAGTTCAGAATGCTCTTTGATTGTAGGTGAACTAGAAATCCCACAATCAAATGTCAAAGTCTGATTTCCCCAAACTCCAGCAGATTTCACATTTGGGCACATTGAGTATTCAATGTAATCAATCCCACCCCCAACCCGACCAGTATTCAAATTTGGGTGTATCAGGTATTTGTGCCAAATTTGGTCCAGTGAATGAAAATACATCCTGCATATCAGATATTTACATGACTATTCATAAAAGTAGCAAAATTACAGTGATGACGTAGCAATGAAAATAATGTTATGGTTGGGGATCACCACAACATGGGGAACTGTATTGCGGCATTAGGAAGGTTGAGAAACATTGACATAAGTCTTATCATTAGTACCTGCATCCAGAAGAGTGAACACAGTCCTTTGGAAGTCTCTGTGTATGTGAGAGAGTGAGTCTAAAAATAGTCCGCGCTGGCTCCTGGAGTGTCATGTCCATTATGAGATCTGCCATTTGAACACTCGCCAGCCCTGAATGAGGCTATTGGGAATGAAACAGAATAAAAGCCTATCTAAATTCTGTGTAGGCCCCGGTATCATATGTTTCATTCAGTGAGGCAATCAAGATAATAAGAGGATGGAAGAAAAGCTCATTAATGGTCAAACCAGACACTGAGTCAGGTTTTCCTTTATTGCTAGTGTATCCGGATCATTTTCATTTATTGGAGTTTTAATGCAAAAGAGGAAAGTGTTATGAAGAGAGACAGTGTTCCCAAGGGTCACACCATACCAAGAAAAAAGAAGTCTTCAGCCAACCCAACCCAGGCAAATGCACAGAACTTTATTGCCTGAACATTAGTGGATTTTAAAAAAATGCAAATCCAAGGTGCCTGGAACCTTTGATGAGATCTTGGAGTTATTAAAAACTCACACGATCCATCCTAGAAGATGAAAAGATCAATGCCGGTGACCTTGGTAACTTTGAGGGCACAAAAATATTGCGAAAGCTCCAATCCCGTGAAAGCGCGTCGTGATTTAAGGCTTATTGAAAGAAACTACTACAGGATACCAGACTGGTGGGAGAACTATTGGACTGAACCCATTCAAATGCAATAACTTTAAATATTAAAAAAAAAGTTCAAAGTAAGGAATGGTATGAGGGTTGAATGAAAAGTAATGCCTCCACCTTCGTAACTCCTCAACAGATGGCAGTACTGATATGTGGCAGGTACTGTCTTGTTCAGTAGACTCTTCTCTGCAGTTCCATTTTGGTGGGAAGCCTTAGCATTGAATGGTTGTGTTGTTAAAGTGCAAAGTATGGAACCCTGCACAGACAGTCAGCAGAATTGCCTGCTGAATCCTCTGCTGACGATGGAGGCCCAGGTCTCCGCCGTTAGCAGAACCACCTTTTTTCATCTGCAGCAGGCTAGACAGCTGCCCCCCCTCCCTGCCCAGGGACGACCTAGCTACGGTGATCCAGGCTACAGTCATCTCAAGACTGGACTACTGCAACGCCCTCTACATTGGCCTTCCTCTGTCGGTGATCCGGAAGCTCAAGTTGGTACAAAATGCAGCTGCTCGGCTTCTTGCGGGATTGATGCCATATAACACCAATCTTACTGCAGCTGCATTAATTACCAATTGAGCATCGGATCACTTTCAAAGTGTTGGTACTCACCTTTAAGGCCTTGCATAGTCTGGGGCCAATGTACCTGAGGGACCGCCTCACCCCCTACCAACCCCAGAGATCCCTCCATTCTGAGGACCAAGATCTATTGGAAATTCCCAGTGTCAAGACCTTGCGTCTAACAGCAACCAGATGCAGAGCCTTCACAGCAGTGGCACCATCACTCTGGAATACTCTGCCACCTGAAGTCCATGCCTTGCAGGACTTATCAGCTGTCCGCAGGGCATGTAAGACATATCTGTTTCGACGGGCCTTTAATCTCTGATATTGCTGTTTTTAAATTGTTTTAAATTGTTTTTAAATTGTGTTCGATTTTAGCCTGTTCTTGTAAGCCGCTCCAAGCCCCAGGAGAGTGGCGGCATATAAGTTCGAATAATAAATAAATAAATGTGACTTAAGCAATGTGCAGTCATTGAATTCTTGACAGCAAAAGGTGTCACCCCAAAGGAGATTCATCATTATGGTGAGTACTGTACGTCATTGGGTGAGTAAATTTAAAGATGTGCATCACAAACAAAGAGTTGGATGTCCTGTGACAGCAACCACCGAGTTTCACAAGCCAAAGGTTGACAGATTGATTCAAGATGATCATCCTCCATACAGTCCAGATTTAGCACCGTCTGACCTCCATCTGTTCTCTGAGGGGACATCATTATGCTTCTGATGAAGACGTTGAGAGAACTGTGAGATGCTGGTTGCGGAAACAGAATGTCAACTTCTTTGATGGGTTCAGAAGATTTGTTCATCGTTGGCAGAAATTTATCCAATTGTCTGGTGATTATGTGGAAAAGTGGATAGTGGTAGTTAAAGAGCACATTCTAGGGATTATTTCTGTGTTTGATTTATTAAAATATTCCCTTCCAAACCCAAGTATCAAAGGTGGAGGCATTACTTTTCATTCAATCCTCGTAAATTGGTTTTGTGGATGATGAGGATGAAGATGTCCTCTATATATATATATGCATATATATTTATTTATTTGCATATATATATATATATATATATATATATATATATGCATATATTTATTTATTTGTTTGTTTGTTTTGTTATTTATTTATTTATTTATTTATTTATCACTTTGTCATCTCTTCCTTTCCTCCTTCCTTCTCCTTTTTCTGCTTGATTGCTGGAGATATCTGGATAGGCAAAATATTTAGTGACTGGCACTGCAAAATAGAGTCAATACACTTTTATAACACTTTAACTGCCATAGCTCAAGGATATGAAATTCTGGGAGATGTTTGGTGAGGCACAAGCAGCCTTTGGCAGAGAAGGCTGAAGATTTTGCAAAATGACTACTCTCGGGATTCCATAACATTGAGCCATGTTCATCCAAGTGATTCTGTGGAACCATGGACACTATGGGAATACCCTGGGAAATGTAATCCAGTGGAAGATGAGCTTACTTACTTAGGTGATCCCTCACTGTCCGAGTAGGATAATCTTCCAAGATCAATGTACTAGTAGTGGGTCTGTAAGTGACTGTGGAGCCCTATCCTGGATCTGCATCTTCTCCCGCAGTGAGGGCATTGGTTATTATTATTATTATTATTGGTTTCCAGGTGGAAGGCGGTACCGGTTGGGGTTGGCTTGACGCGCCTTCCTCTTGGCACGTTTCTCTCTTTTGCCCTCCATTTGTTCCTCTTCAAATTCTACAGCACTGCTGGTCACAGCTGACCTCCAGCTGGAATGCTCAAGAACCAGGGCTTCCCAGTTCTCGGTGTCTATGCCAGAGTTTTTGAGGTTGGTTTTGAGACCATCTTTAAAACTCTTTTTCTGCCCTCCAACATTCAATTTTCCATTCTTGAGATCGGAGTAGAGCAACTGCTTTGGGAGATGGTGGTTGGGCATGCAGACGACGTGGCTGGTCCAGCGAAGTTGATGGTGCAGGACCATCACTTCAATACTGGTGGTCTTTGCTTCTTCCAGCATGCAGACATTTGTCCACTTGTCTTCCCAAGAGAATTCCAGGATTTTTCGGAGATAGCGCTGATGGAATCGTTCCAGGAGTTGCATGTGACATCTGTAGACAGCCCATGTCTCTCAGGCATATGGCAGGGTTGGGAGGACAATAGCTTTTTAAACAAGCACCTTGGTATCTCTATGGATGTCCCGGTCCTTAAACACTCTCTGCTTCATTCGGGAAAATGCTGCACTAGCAGAGCTCAGGCAATATTATATTTCAGTGTCAATGTTGACTTTTGTGGGAAGATGAGCAATGCACTGCTGTATCTAGAGGCACATCTACATTGACCACTTACTGTGAAGGAGCCCTGAATCAGGTTCATGTTGCACAAACACCGAGTGGAGTTGATCCAGGGTAATGTCGGGCTTTATTGCACTACTGGTCACTCATCACCAGGAGTAACATTGGCCCCTCCTTTGTAGCTCTCTGCTAGGAATCCTTTTCCAACAACAATCAGTCACAATATTCCAAATTGATAAACTGACAACATCAAGTTCCATCATTGCAGAAATCCAAATTTCCACCCGCTTTTCCTTTCCTTTTACTATTGGAATAATGATTTCCCTTTTTCCACAATATCTGAACAGAAATGACATCATTGCTAAGATTAAGGATGTTTTAATTAAGATTCCAACTCCTCTGAAAGGCAACCCAGTAGATTACAGTATCTACAAATTCCATTTCCACTATCTGCAAAATTCAACAGATAACAGTTTTATGGAGTCCATCTCACCAAGGATTTTAAATGTGCTAAAATTAAAGTACATGGACGGGTAAATAAAATAAAAGAAATAAGAGAGATTGAGGGAAGTTTAAAAAAGAATAGGAAGCAGAGGGTGAATCCTGTTGGTCACTGCCAACTGAAGTAGATACATTCGTTTAGTTCCTGACTTGTGAATCAGTTTTGGGAAGGTTATTCTTCATAATTTTCTTTTTACAAATCTCAATGAGTAATTTTAGGGGAAAGAATCCCCACTGTAAGATAGTCTTCTAAAAGCATATAGTTTTTAAAGCATATTTGCAATTGGAAACATATTCTGCACAAAATTCACATGGAGTTGTTTTGTGCAGAAAATAGTGTTTTCTGCAAAGCATAGTGAATAAATGACTTCTGTTCTGAAACCTTCATCCAGACTTGTTTTCTTCTAGGATTAAGGTCACATTTTAATTTAGAAAGACACCATGGCTCTCATCCTATAGGCAAAGTGTATTGAGAATTGAGTTTTGACAGAGAGTAGATTCAGTCTATGACCTACCGGAATATTTTACAATAGATTAATTTCCTTTTCTCTCTTGTTCTAAATATATATCTCTCAAACTAAATTTGCCCCCATTTTTCTTCCGATTCCATCCCCTCTCTGGAGCCCTCTGTGTGCAATGGATTAAACCCTTGTGCTGGTTGAACTGCTGACCACAAGGTTGGCAATTGGAATAAAGTGAGTGGGGTGAGCTCCCATATGTCAGCTCCATCTTCCCTTGTGGGGAGATGAAAGAAGCCTCCCACAAGGATGGTAAAACATCAAAACATCCGGGCTCTTCTGGGCAATGTCCTTGCTGACAGCCAATTCTCTCATACCAGAAGCAACTTGCAGTTTCTCAAGTCGCTCCTGACATGAAAAAAAATCTCCTCTCTTACTGTCTTCTTATTAAATTCAGCATAGGGACAGTGGAGAATGTGTGTCTATCTATCTATCTATCTATCTATCTATCTATCTATCTATCTATCTATTCAGGGGTGGCTCAACCCATTACGCAAAGTAAGCATTTGCAGTATAGTTGATTTTGCTCAGGGGCGCTCTTGAGGCACTCTTGGGGAAAAATAGACCTTGACATATGCGAGTTGTAGTTACTGGGATGTATAGTTCACCTAAAATCAAAGAGCATTCTGAACTCCACCAATGATGGAATTGAACCAAATATGGCACACAGAACTCCCACGATGAACAGAAAATATATATCAGTGATTGGGGGGGGGGGGGGCACCAAAATACTGTTTGCTTACCGTTGAAAATTACCTAGGGCCGCCTATCTATCTATCTATCTATCTATCTAGTATCTATCTATATTCCCGATTCTACCTATCCCATCTTGAAACTGAAATTATCTCCAAATAATTTTAGATAATTTTGACACAAGTTATATGTACAGTGGACAATTTGTGTACACTGGGATTTTGTTCCAAGGCCCTTGGTGGATACAAAAATCCATCCATACATGGTTGTCCCATTATATACAATGACATATTAAAATGGGGTTCCTTGGTATAAAATGACAATATCAAGGTTTGCTTTCTGGATTTTTTTTTTTAAAAAAATACTTTCAAGACAACTGTAGACCTAAATCTTTTTGCTAGTCCTGACCATAGTGGAGACAATATTTTAAATAAATAAATAAATAAAATTATTGTCGAAGATTTCATGGCCGGAATCACTGTTGTTGTAGGTTTTCCGGGCTATATGGCCATGTTCTAGAGGCATTTTCTCCTGACATTTTGCCTGCATCTATGGCAAGCATCCTCAGAGGAAGCTTGCCATAGATGCAGGCAAAATGTCAGGAGAAAATGCCTCTAGAACATGGCCATATAGCCCGGAAAACCTACAACAACCCAAATAAAATTATGTGCGACTCTTGTGAAAGTGTTATCGTAAAACTTAATTAATGTTTAAAAAGTTGTTACCTGGGGCCATGTTTGTATTCTGTAAGCATGCAATTCCCATAATAACTCAGGCAGTCAGCTTTCCCCTTCTTGTTCCTTGCACATACAAGAAAAGAAAGAAAGAAAGACACAATTCCTGTGGAATATCCCTGTATTGTCAAGATTCTTAACCGCTTTCCCACATGATTGCAGATCAAAATCGGGTAGACGAGCTCATAGAACAAAACCTACACAATATGCAAACATGACGGAAGCCTGTAAGGAAGGGTTTCTTTTTTTTCTCCTTCTTCTTCTTCTCCTTTTCCCTGGTAATTAAACCATTAAGAGTAGCATTTTCAAGAGGCAATTTCAGAAGAACAATCAGGAGGATCACAGCGAACAAAAGGAACAGAAGCACACACTGAAGCTGTGTTTAAGTAACTGTTGCCCATTAGCATTTTTAATTACAGCCTCATTAGCATATAGTTCAACAAGCAAGCGAAAGCTGTTGATTTCATCATTTGTCTGTTTGGAAATAAGGTAACCCCCTACCCCCCTTTTTCCCAGCTTCCGTCCCTTTATTAATTTATACTCAATGGGAGATGGTTGGTGTAATAGGCCTCAATGCATTTGCTGGGCCAATCCTGACGGCATAAAGAAAGCTCCTCTCTCTAAGCATGAACAAAGTTGTGTTTGGAAGGGGGGGGGGGGAAGGCATGGTCCGTGATTCCCATTGATAGCTTTCACCGAGTGTAGGATTGAGTACATTGGGCCACAAAAGCCGAGATTATCTCCTTCTGTTAAGGGCTTAGAATCCGACAACTAGCCTATGCCCGCTACCAGTATCAGATTATGATAACAAGATCATGTTCCGTTATGAAAACAAGTGTCGAAACTTTTCTCATGTCGCTTTCGATCCAAGTCGCCCCATGGCGAAAGGGGGTGAAAGGGACCCATCTGAATGCAGGCTGGAAAGAGCTCATTTGAAAGCTCCCCTCTTTGAACCGGATTCATGAGGTATTTGCATAAGAAGATTTGGGTAAAAAGAAAGGAGCCAGTGTTGCATCTGGCCATTAATATGCCTGCTAATACAACACATTGTAAGCCTATTGAAGTCATACAAAGGGCTCAGATTCAAGGACAGTTATCCTATTGCCATTGTTAACATTTGAATTCAAGTAATATGTTCACTCTAGGAGTACAGTTGTTACAATTAGATATATTTTCTCAAACAGCATCAAAAGCCAACAGTGGTGATTGGAATGACAAAAAACTTTTGCTTTAAATAGGGGAAATAAAGAGGAGGGGGGCTTCACAGTCTGAAATGCATTTCTTTGGTGCTGATTTTTGTTCCCACCTAAAGCCCCCCTAAAACATTGTTTAACCACACACATACGCACACAAAGGACGAATGAGCAGAGATGCATTATTGGTAAAGTGTTTATGAGCAGCAGGCATTGCCATTTGGGTCAGCGTTAGTAATAATATACAAATCAATCATTTTGAAATGCTGCAATTCAAGTTTCAGGAGCAACTATTTATTTTGTGAGAAAGTAGCAGAAAGTTACACTAATCCTTCTGGTGAGGACTGCATCAGCTTTGCTTGCTCCAAGAAAATATTACTTGTGCCGCTTTCCTTCCTTCCTTCCTTCCTTCCTTCTTTTCTTTGTTCTTTCTCTCTCTTTCTTGTACAAATTGTTCAAGAAACTCCTTCTTTCTTTTTCTTTTTCTTTTTCTTTCCTTCTTTCCTTCCTTCCTTCCTTCCTTCCTTCCTTCCTATCTTTTCTTTGTTCTTTCTCTCTCTTTCTTGTACAAATTGTTCAAGAAACTCCTTCTTTCTTTTTCTTTTTCCTTCCTGTTTTCCATCCTTACTTTCTTACTACCTTTCTTCCTATCTTTTCTTGTTCTTTCTCTCTCTTTCTTGTACAAATTGTTCAAGAAACTCCTTCCTTCCTTCCTTCCTTCCTTCCTTCCTTCCTTCCTTCCTTCCTTCCTTCTTTTTTTCTTCCTTCCTATTTTATTTTCTTCCTTCTTTCTCTCTCTTTCTTGTACAAATTGTTCCGGGAACTCCTTCCTTCCTTCCTTCCTTCCTTCCTTCCTTCCTTCCTTCCTTCCTTCCTTCCTTCCTTTCTTCTACCTACTTACCTACCTACCTTTCTTTCTTTCTATCTATCTTCTTTTCTTTCTATCTTCTTTTCTTTATTCTTTCTCTCTCTTTCTTGTACAAGTTCCAGAAACTTCACATTTCCCAGTAAAAATTGTAATGCCACAGAAGAAAAAGTATTTTTTTCAAGTCCAAATCCAAAGTGGACTCATACTGCCAGAACCAGACACAAGCAGAAATAACATAGCTAGGGTTTATTTTCTTTTGGTACAAACGGAAAATGTTGGTATAAAAGGAAACGAAACAAGAAAACACATGCACCATGGCATGTTTTCAGCGAGCTGTAAGGACCCAAAGATAAGGAGAAAATCCAGAAAGAAAAGCATAGCAACTGCAAGTGTAGGTCTTCCAGGCATAGTGTGTGGGTTGGTGCACTGACAAATAGCAGCAAGCAAAATAGATTCGGACAAATTAATATTCCCTTTTAGAGGAGAAGGAACAATATTTTCTGCTTGTCATCCTATGAGAAATCTCAGACGGGGAGCGGAGGACACTGATTATCCCATTTCAGCTTGTGGTCCCACAATAAAACTATTGTAGAGGAAAATATCTTTGGATCGAAGGGTAGGAGTGTTGCGTGGTGTCTTTTTCTCTTCTCATCCCAACCCCCATTACTTTGCATCCCTCAGAGAAGACATCAAAGACCAGAGAGATATGTGCTTTGTCTTGTTTAGTCTGTGATTCTCAACATGTGGTTTTGCAGACCCAAATACCGGCACCTTTTAACCTATTCTGTTCAGCTTACGCCTTAACTCCATTTGAACATTAGGGAAACTATAGTAACCAATAATCTGTCCCCGGCACAATAGAAACTATGTATCTTGTCACACAAGAGCTGTCCGATGATCACCATTCTAGACAAGTTTCTTTACAGGGCTTTGGCTTTCTTTCTCTTTTTTTCCATGGGGGCCCAGGCAGGCTCTCTGAAAAGGTGTCAAAAACCCGTTGCTTTTCCACCGACCCCAAACCCCCCTTTGCCACAGTTGGGGCGGAGGAGAGGCAAGGGGTGAAAATCTGTGTTGTTAATTTATATTTAACAGATTGGACATCACCCCCTGGGAAAATAAAACACCGAATCGCGTATAATATATGGCCGTCTCCTGCAAAAGTTTTCACAAAGCTCTTCCACAAAAAGGATAACAAGAAAGAAAGTTGAAACATATACAAAAGAAGGTGTGGAGTCAAGACAATGTTCAAATAGACTGTATTTCTTGGCTTTTTCCAGGTTCCCTTAGGATAGCTTCGTTGGGTTTGGAATAAATGCAAGAAAGGTGACAGATGTCTCTTATTTTAAGGTGGACCTCGTCTTCTGGGCCACATTTGTCTAGACTACAAAGCACTTTTCTTTCTTCACTATTTCACTGCTCTCTTGGGACCCTACAAGATTTCTGCAGAGCTTAATTTGGGTCATTGCTTTGAGGAGATGACCCACAAAATTTGCCTTAGCCTCTCTGGCTCTTGATTATGCCCAACTTAGAAGCCACATACTCCCACCCTCAATCTACCAATCTTCACCCACCATGTGTAGAAACATGGGTGAAGACTGAGATGAAAATGGGTGGTCCATGTTACAGTAAGTCGTAGCAGGATCAAATGTGTGTTAAAGAAAAACCTTATGATGTTAATTATTATGTACAGCTGGTAATGTAGGTCAGCCAGCATGTTTGGGCCACATCTGGTGGGGTATAACTGTACGGATTTTAGAATACAGTTTGGAGAAGCAACACACTACTCTGAGGAGGAGAAGCAATACGCTGTAATGCTGCTATGCTCTAACAGCAATGCTCTTTGTTATGGTGGAATAGCTATTTACTCAAGGTTTATGTTTTGCTCTCTCATTTGAATGAACATGAAGAAGCCTTATTCTGTGTTACTTACAAGGATTATGTAAGTTTATTGCCGTGTTTGATTTTGTATGCAACATTGAAAGTTTATGCCTCTGCTGATAAGAATAAAGTTTTTCTGTTCCATTTTCCTCTTGTTTCTGTGTCTTTTGCATGGGCCTTATTTAAAACATGCTTTGCACAACATTCCATGTGTTCAAGCCTTGGTTGGCAGAGGCCTACGCATAAAAGTGAGATCTTCCATGAGGATGGACTCTATAGATTCCAAACCCCATCTCAGGGGTTTATTTATATAGTGGATTTTGAACTGGAGTGCTCAAGGGCCAGGGCTTCCCAGTTCTCAGTGTCTATGCCAGAGTTTTTAAGGTTGGCTTTGAGCCCATCTTTAAATCTCTTTTCCTGCCCACCAACATTTTGTTTTCCGTTCTTGAGTTTAGAGTAGAGCAACTGCTTTGGGAGACGGTGGTTGGGCATTCAGACAACGTGGCTGGTCCCGCGGAATTGATGGCGGAGGACCATTGCTTCAATGCTGGTGGTCTTTGCTTCTTCCAGCATGCTGACATTTGTCCACTTGTCTTCCCAAATGATTTGCAGGATTTTCCGGAGGCAGCGCTGATGGAATCATTCTAGGAGTTGCATATGATGTTTGTAGATAGTCCATGTCTCGCAGGCGTATATCAGGGTTGGGAGGACAATAGCTTTATAAACAAGCACCTTGGTATCCCTATGGATGTCCCGGTCCTCAAACACTCTCTGCTTAATTCAGAAAAATGTTGCACTCGCAGAGCTCAGGCGGTGTTGTATTTCATTGTCAATGTTGACTTTTTGAACATCATGCATAGAACTGGGTTGGAAGGATGTAAGGATATGTTGTTGTTCATTCGTTCAGTCGTCTCCGACTCTTCGTGACCTCATGGACCAGCCCACGCCAGAGCTCCCTGTCGGCCGTTACCACCCCCAGCTCCCTCAAGGTCAGTCCAGTCACTTCAAGGATGCCATCCATCCATCTTGCCCTTGGTCGGCCCCTCTTCCTTTTGCCTTCCACTTTCCCCAGCATAATTGTCTTCTCTAGGCTTTCCTGTCTCCTCATGATGTGGCCAAAGTACTTCAACTTTGTCTCTAGTATCTTTCCCTCCAGTGAGCAGTCGGGCTTTATTTCTATGATTCTATGATTCTATGTAAGGATATAGAATCATAGAATCATAGAATCATAGAATCATAGAATCATAGAATCAAAGAGTTGGAAGAGACCTCGTGGGCCATCCAGTCCAACCCCCTGCCAAGAAGCAGGAATATTGCATTCAAATCACCCCTGACAGATGGCCATCCAGCCTCTGCTTAAAAGCTTCCAAAGAAGGAGCCTCCACCACACTCCGGGGCAGAGAGTTCCACTGCTGAACTCTCTACTATAGTGTAAAACTATAGTGTAAGCACATCCAATGATGGCGCCCCCGTGGTGCAATGGGTTAAATCCTTGTACTGGCAGGACTGGTGACAGACTGGTCAGTGGTTCGAATCCGGGGAGAGCAGGTTGAGTTCCCTCTGTCAGCTCCAACTTCACGTGCGGGGACATGAGAGAAGCCTCCCACAAGGATGGTAAAACATCAAAAATCTGGGTGTTCTCTGAGCAACGTCCTTGCAGACGGCCAGTTCTTTAACACCAGAAGCGACTTGCAGTTTCTCAAGTCGCTCATGAGAAGAACAAAATCCCATGAAAAAAACAGCTTCTGTTGGGAGCCTCCTGAATTTGCTCATCATTGCCCAACATAAAACTTAGTGTGATACTATATCATAAACTCACAACCAGATTTCATAGATTCGTTTTCTAATACCACACACTAAAGGAAATGCAACCTCTCTTCTGGATAGTAGGATTTAAAAGTGTCATCCAGATTCATTTAATCTTGGTTATACTAACTTAACATAAAGCTATATGTTGAATATATCTCAATCCCACCTGCCTCGCAATTGGCGCAATTGGGGGGGGGGGGGCAAGGGACAGGGCCTTCTCAGTGGTAGCCCCCCAGCTATGGAACTCCCTCCCCAGGGATATTAGATCAGCCCCCTCCCTCCTGATGTTCTGAAAAAAAAGTAAAGCAAGCTTTTGAGAATGCAACTGAGTAAATAACACAGAACTATGAATTTATTTATTTATTTGTTTGTTTGTTTATTTATTTTGTTGAGTCAGGAGCGACTTGAGAAACTGCAAGTCGCTTCTGGTGTGAGAGAATTGGCCGTCTGCAAGGACGTTGCCCAGGGGACGCCTGGATGTTTTTATCATCCTTGTAGAAGGCGTCTCTCATGTCCCCGTATGAGGAGCTGGAGCTGATAGAGGGAGCTCATCCGCCTCTCCCCGGATTTGAACCTGCGATCCGTCAGTCTTCAGTCCTGTCGGCACAGAGGTTTAACCCACTGCGCCACCGGGGGCTCCCCGGTGAATGATGAACATGGTATGGCC
Organism: Anolis sagrei; assembly: GCF_037176765.1. Classification (NCBI taxonomy): domain Eukaryota; kingdom Metazoa; phylum Chordata; class Lepidosauria; order Squamata; family Anolidae; genus Anolis; species Anolis sagrei. The sequence continues at coordinate 35,298,825 of NC_090028.1, forward strand.
GGACAATGTTACTGGATAACGTTTTTAACAGGATGACACCAATGATTATATGCTTTAACGGTTTTTATATATGTTTTATATTGTAATGTTGATTTTAATGGCACTTTTATGAATACCTGACATCGAATTGTGCCAATTTGTAACCTGCCAAGTCGCCATATGGCTGCGAAAGGCGGCCTATAAATATCATAAATAAATAAAATAAGCTATACAGGGGAAAAGGCAAACTACATTTTTCTGCACGTTCTGGTAGTTCTCCTCCTGCTCCGATATTAAAAACCACCACAAACTTTGCAAAAAGCTGCAGCACATGTTTTACAAAGCTCTATTCAAAGCGACCCAGCATCCACTGGCAACTGGCAGCCGTCTGCTTTTGGCAGCTTGGCATATTTGGTCATTTATTGGGTGCATGCGAAGATCAAATGGGTTAAGATTCTTCTCCTTAAACAGCAGGGAAAAGAACATCAAAAAGGTGTAAATTTCATTTCCCCAGTTTTGATTAAGTCAAGCATGAAATGAAATGTAATACTCTCAAGTGGCAAAGGGTTTAGACCATTGATGTTGTTACTTCTGCTTCACAAAGCCCAATCAGCCGACAGCGAGTTGAACAAGCTAAGAGAGTTTTAGGGTAGCCAGATGGGGGATTTTTACTGTGGTTGAAAAGAAAGCTTAGTGCTTGCCTCTTCAAGCCAAGTCAATGCCAACTGTGTGAAATTCTGGCCATAACACCTCGGCCTCCTTTCCCGCCCCCCTCCTCTGCCTCTGAATGTCGCTGGCTAGCGTCACCGAGCATTGATAAAAAGGCGCACACACAAACGTCCCCTCCGAAGCCAAACAACTTACCGAAAAATGTCATTCCTTTCCCCAGAGTGCCTTTTCCCAAACAGTTTTCAAAGTCTTTCACATTGCAAGATATATAAGATCCACCATAATCAGAGTAAGCCTTTTTATTCTGAACACTACCAAGAAAAGAGCACATTTCCTGAAAGAAGAACCAGGAATACAAGATCCTGACTGTAAATAGAAGGTCAGCTGCTGTCGTCTCCTTTTTTGTCTTGTCTTTTACTCGTGTTGCATTTTGAAATGGTCATATGACTGGTCAAATAAATAAAATTATTAGTACTGTGCAGGTACAGCTGTACCAGGAGCTCCAATTTTGTTTGCTTTGCATTGAATGTTTGTTGTAGTCCTGAGTTTCAGGGGCTCTGCAGATAGGTGGCTTCTTTTGGCTGCAATCATAGGGCAAGCCACCTGTCAATTATAGTTAGGTTCCCTGGTCCCACCCCCTTTTGGGGTTTGGAGGGAATAGGAGCCATTTTGAGTTCAGTCCACACAGAGAAGCCTTTCATGCAGGACATAAAACCAAGAGCTCATGTAGAAAGCTTGGCTAGGGAGAAAGGTCCCATAGCTTGGCCGACGATTATACAGTATGCTTGGGCAATCCATGGTTCTAAATGGTTCTAAAGTACTTACAAAACTAAAGTTCTGGTGGTGAAAATTTCAGAACTCTAACAAAACTTTCAAAATGTAATTATTATTTCATTATTGGCGATTTTTATGACAGAGCCAATTAGGAACTGCCATTTATAATGAAATTTTGAGAGTTTTGTTAGAGTTTTGAAATTTTCATCACCAGAACTTTAGTTTTGTAAGTACTTTAGAACCATTTAGAACCATGGATTGCCCAAGCCTATTATACAGCCTTACAGCTCCTTTGCTGAGGGACTTCAGCCAGCCATCACCGAAACCTGAACTCCTTTCCCCCTGGAAGTCTACAAAGCTCTGCTTGGTAAGGGTCACTCGCGGAAGCCAGAAGCAGTTGGTACCGGGTGCAGGAGCTCCACGCCAACAGAGGCAAAGATTAGAGGCAAAGATCTGCCCAGATTAGAAGTTAAGGATTTCCCCATTAGTTACAGTTATGAAGATAGTGCCTGTTCCCTGTGGACAAGATTGAAAGAGAGACAATAGACTGTTAAGAAAGCCTTAAAGTACCTGTTTGTTTTCATAAATAAAGAACTTTGGTGAACCTTTAAGCAATCTAAAGACTCTGTTTCAAGGAAATCCAAGTGCCTTTAATCTGAGGCATCCCCGGCGTCCCATTGGGCATACAGAATTTATGTCCTGTCTACAGTCTTATGCACAGGCCCAGCGTGTGACAGCACAAGTACATTGTAGATATTTTAGGTTTTCCCCCCAAATTCCTGTTGGGAGAGCAATGCAAATATTTATTTATTTATTTATTTATTTGTTTATTTATTTATTTATTTATTTGCTGTATTTGTATACCGCCTTCTCAGCCCTCAGACGACTCGGGGCAGTTTACAATGGCAATGATTCGATGCCCCAAAACACCATAAAACATTTTAAAACCTTAATACATAATAGAAAACCATAACAAGAATATGAAAACATAGATCATTTGCATCTCTTAATAAAAAAAATTGTGCCATCTCGTCGTCCAGTCATTCCAATTCCTATATCTTTTACCTTTCATTTTGAAATGTTTGCTCAAACAACCAAGTTTTGACTCTTTTTTGCATTAAGATCACTCTGAACAAAAGGTCATGAGTTCGAAGCCAGCCCAGGTTGAAGTGGGTTTCCAACCAATTGTGTGTAGCCTGTTGTCGACCTTTGCAACCCAAAAGACAGTTGCATCTGTCAAGTAGGAAAATAAGGTACCACCTTAAAGTGTGGGGAGGCTAAATTAACTGATTTATGAGGCCATAAAGAAGACTCCAGCAATGCATTCCAGCGGGGAAGCATGCGGGGAATGCGGAAGTCCTTCATCAGCGTTGCAGATGGACGATGAAAGCGCTAGGCCTGGGTAACAACGGAAAAATTTGTTTCTAAAATCGATTCGTTTTTTGGGGGGTTTGCGTTTCGATATTTAAAAGAATTCCGAAAATTTTTCTTTTAAAAAGTTCGATATTTACGAAATTTCGTAAATGTAAAAAAATTTACGAAACATTAACGAAACAAATACGAAACAATAACGAATCGATTCGTTAATGGCGGACGCGACCGCGCAATACGCTAAAAAACCTCCAAATGGGACAGGGGGAACTTCTGAAGCTTCCCTCTCCCTCTGTTGTTGACTGTTGGTGTGATATTATAATTTTTTTTCACTAATTAAACAAAAAACAACTATAAAACTTGCCCCAGACATGCGGAAATAATAACGAAACGACCTCAAACCGATAACGAAACGAATACATAACGAATCCGAAGCATTTACGAAATGAATTTAAAAATTCGTTTCGTTTTTAAGTTGCTCCAGAATGGTTCGTTATCGCTTCGCTATAAAAAATAACGAATTTTTAACGAATTACAAATTAACGAAACGAAACCGCCCAGCCTTTAAAGCGACAGCTCCCCTGGCGGCCAGAAAAAGTTAAATAGCCTCTGTGTATGTCTGTATATGTTTGTATATCAAAAATTGGCATTGAATATTTACCATATATGTATACACTGTAATCCGCCTTAGTCCCCTTTGGGGTAGAGAAAGGCGGGATATCACTATAGTAAGTAAATGCCTTTGTTTGGTGTACCAGTTACCATCCATAAATATGCTTCCTTGAAAGGATGTCATGTCATTTTCCACAATAGCTGCCTGGAAACAATTCTTAGCCCTGCAAGGTCTCTTTAGAAACGATCCAAGCTCTAATGGACAAGATTCTAGTTTGATTTTTGCAGAGATGGATGTCATATTCAGGAGGAGTGACAAAGTCGATGGAAACATCCATGATCTGTCTATATACAGATACACACACACATGAGAAATGTTTGATTCTTCATGAAAACCAGGCTAATTGCTTTGGAATCAAACCAGGTTTGGAAATGGCAATTGTAGCATTGAATATACAGGTCTTTTAAGTATGGGTTTGTTGGGAAATGTATTGTTTCTCCTCCTCCTTCTTCCTCGTCGTCTTCTCCTTCTTTCTCAACAATAGATGCTCCCTTCTCTGCCTTGTTTCCATAACATTCTTGCATTTAATACTCCGGCCGCTGTGCAACTTGAAGAGAAATCAAGTGGCTTTGGTAAAAGACTTAATAGAATCTTTAATACTTCTAACAATCCACTCCCATTGAACTGCATTAAGTCGATATTATGGAAGGACAAAGAGCTAAATAGCTCAACATCAACCTCATTAGGCATGCAGGCAAGTCTGGGAGCATTTTATGGGCCCGGCTATTGTTAGGATGCTCACCAGGTTAGCTTTAAATTGCAAATGATGCCATGAAAGAGGGAGGAGGGGAGAAGAAAATGGAAAAGGTTGGGGTGGTTGGAAGGAGGGGGAGGGGTCCTTTTGGGGCCTCACAGAAAGAAAATAATTTTCAGCTCCTCAAAAATGAAAGGCATTGTTAAAATAGCTCTGACCGTGGCAAATGGAATACATCATGGATTGAGAGCTGAATGCCGTGCACTGGATGTTTTGTTTTTTTCAGACTGCCCTCCTCCTTGTGAAGGAATGTGGCGGGTTGCATCAGGACATTTTTATTTATTTATTTATTTCCAGAATTTCTACCCCGCCCTTCTCAACCCCCAAAGGAGACTTTATTTCTCGTGTCAGCCAGTCAATTATATTACATTTCTAACAGAACAAAGCAAACATAACAGAGAAAATACAAAATGTGTGAGTTTGATAGTTGATTAAATGTCCTTTGACCAGTATCTGGCCACTTGGAGTGCCTCTGGTGTTGCTGCAAGAAGGTCCTCCATGATGCATGTGGCTGGGATCAGGTAGCATTGCAGCAGGTGGTCAGTGGTTTGCTCCGCTCCACACTCGCATGTTGAGGATTCCACTTTGTAGCCCCATTTCTGAAGGTTGGCTCTGCATCTTGTGGTGCCAGAGCGCAGTCTGTTCAGCGCCTTCCAAGTCGCCCATTCCTCTGTGTGCTCAGGGGAAGTCTCTCATTTGGTATCAGCCATTGGTTGAGGTTCTGGGTTTGAGCCTGCCACTTTTGGACTCTTGCTTGCTCAGGTGTTCCAGCAAGTGTCTCTGTAGATCTTAGAGACGTAGCAAACTAGGATTTTGCGAGAGCAAACTAAGCCAGCACGAGCGATGCTCCGCCTCTTTCTCTGCCTATTTCCCTTTGCTAGGGCAGCGTTGCGAGCATACGCTCGTGCCGCAGCAAACTACAGGAAGCTTGCGCTTGGGCTTTCTCTGAAGCCCCACCTTTCTTCCCCCGAGGCTGCTCTCTCTCTTGCTAGCGTGCCTGTTTTCCATTGCAGAGGGCAGGGATGCGAGTGTACCTCACAGTTGAATTCTGCCAACTGCGAGTGTACACTCGCATCGCTTCCCTAGCAAGGGAAAACAGGCACACTAGCAAGAGAGAGAGCAGCCTCGGGGGGGGGGGGGGGGTAGGCGGGGCTTCGGAGCAAGCTCGAGCACAAGCTCGCTCTCGCTTCCAGTAGTTTGCTACGGCTCTTAGAAAACTATTTCTAGATTTAAGTTGTTGATGTGCTGGCTGATACCCAAACAGAGGATGAGCTGGAGATGTCTCTGCCTTGGTCCTTTCACTATTGGCTGCCAGTTCCCGGCGGATGTCAGGTGGTGCAATACTGGCTAAGCAGTATAATTTCTCCAGTGGTGTATAAGATCTGCTGGGGAGACCTTGCTCTTGGCCCCACCACCTTCGCAGGTGTGAATGGTGGGGATGAGAGACAGGGCCTTCTCGGTGTTGGCCCCTTGGCTGTGGACCTCCCTCTCTAGTGAGATAAAACTGGCTCCCTACCTCCTCATCTTCAGGAAAAAGTTAAAGACCTGGCTTTGTACATGCATTCAGGGAATAGTGCAATATGAAATCCGACTTGAATGTAGCAACCCGAATAACAACTATGGCACCAGGCACTACATTTTTTTTATATGTTTTATTGTATTTATATGTTTTTAACTGTTTTATACTTTATTTATTTATTTCCTATATTTATACCTCATCCTTCTCCCCCCGAAAGGGGACTCACGGCGGCCTAACAAAAGCATCATACGAAGCTAGCTTCATAAAAACAACTACAGTACAATCAAAATATTAAAAATTAAAACAACAATTAAAACAATTAATTAAGACACATCCATTAAAATCGAAATCCAAAAACCAGTCCAGATCAATTCATTGCCCTAAGTTTAGAAATAAATGAATAATATATGAAAAAATATGTTCAGACATCACTAAAATATCTCATCATGTACATGTGAGTATTCCAAAATTCGGGGGAGTGGGAATCCAACATAGCTAACATTTCTGGTACCAATCATTTTGGGTAAGCTTCTCTTCTTGTCAATATTTGCATTTTTGTGAATGGGTTGTTGTGCAGGTACAGCTGTACCAGGAGTTCAAATTTTGTTTGCTTTGCATTTAATGTTTGTTATAGTCCTAAGTTTCAGGGACTCTACAGATAGGTGGCTTCTTTTGGCTGCATTCATAGGGCAAGCCACCTGTCAATTATAGTTAGGTTCCCTTGTCCTGTCCCCTTTTTGGGTTTTGGAGGGAATACGAGCCATTTTGGGTTCAGTCCACACAGAGAAGCCTTTCATGCAGGACATAATACCAAGAGCTCCTGTAGAAAGCTTCGTCTTCTATGGCTTGGCCCACATACAGCCCACAGCTTGACCGGGGTTATACAGCCCTACAGCTCCTTCGCTGAGGGACTTCAGTCAGCCATCACTGAAGTCTGAATTCCTTCTTTTTTCCCCTGGAAGTCTACAAAGCTCTGCTTGGTAAGGGTCACTCACGGAAGCCAGGAGCAGTTGGTACTGGGTGTAGGGGCTCCACGCCAACAGAGACAAAGACAGACTGCCCAGATTAGAAGTTAAGGATTTCCCCATTAGTTACAGTTATGAAGATAGTGCCTGTTCCCTGTGGACAAGATTGAGAGAGAGCCAATAGACTGTTAAGAAAGCCTTAAAGTACCTGTTTGTTTTCATTAATAAAGAACTTTGTTGAACCTTTAAGCAATCAAAAGACTCTGTTTTAAGGAAATCCCAAGGCCTTTAATCTAAGGCAGCCCCGGCGTCCTATTGGGCACACAGAATTTATGTCCTGTCTACAGTCTTATGCACAGGCCCAGCGTGCGACAGCACAGTTGTTGTAGGTTTTTTCGGGCTATATGGCCATGTTCTAAAGGCATTTTCTCCTGACATTTCGCTTGCATATATGGCAAGCATCCTTACTACCTCTGAGGATGCTTACCATAGATGCAAGTGAAATGTCAGGAGAAAATGCCTTTAGAACATGGCCATATAGCCCGAAAAAAACTACAACAACCCAGTGATTCTGGCCATGAAAGCCTTCGACAATACATTTTTGTGAATGTTTGTAAATGTTGATTTTTTTAAAATGAATTTTTCACCCATTCCACTGAAAAGGGCAAATTTTTCAGTCTCACTCCTTCCCACATTTGATTTATATTAATATTGGTAAATCCTAATTTATTTTTAAAACGCAATCAGAATGGAATCCGGAGCCATGATGGCGTTGGATAAATCCTACTGTCTCAACCTCTGAGAAAAACAATGGCAAACCTTGTCTAAATCTTGCAAAGAAAAATATCCACCTTAGAGTTGTTGTAAACCAGAAAGAACTTGAAGTCACACAACAACAACAAAATATCCTGCAAAATGCAAAGGATAATTTTTGTATATATCTATATCTTCCTTGTATATATTAGTGGAGAGGCAAAAAGTTATCCCTTTTCCCAGTTTGCACTCTTGCAGAAGAATGGAAGGCAGTGCCTTTTTATCTCCAACTTTGTTCTCTCTGCCACTGAAAGGAGCTTGGCCTAATCTCGCTCTCTTAATTCACACCTTCAACCTAAACCTTTCGGATTTGTTATGTGATAGCTCAGGATCATTATCTTCTCTTCCCACCCCAAAGAGGAGAAGGTTTCCCCTTCCTTCATTAATTTCTCTAAGAAGATTACGGAGGGCTTGTTTGCTGTTGTTTAAGCAACCTATTTCCCTAAGCTCTTTGTTTTTCCAACTGGTTTACACTTTAATGCCCTTGATTGAATTTCAAACAAGGGATCAACTTGACCAACTAGCTCTCTTTGGTGTGAAAAGAATGAAGAGAGAAAGAGAGAGAGAACAAGAAAGTAGATAAGAAGTATATACAAGTATTTAAAGCAGAAAGATTATATATATCTATCATCTAATCACCATCTAACTGTCAACCATCTTTTATATGTATATATGAGAATGAACCTACAGCATATATATATTTGTATACCACCCTTCTCAACCCTCAGACAACTCAGGGCAGTTTACAGAGGCAACAATTCAATGCCCAAGAACACCATAAAACATTTAAAACATTAATACATAGTATAAAACCAAACAAAAGTAATAAAAACATAAGAAATTTGCGTCTCCTAATTAAAAACATCTCATCGTCCAGTCGTTCCAAGTTCCTATGTCTTTTGCATTGCATTTTCAAATGCTTGCTCGAACAGTCAGGTCTTGCTTCTTTTCTGGAAGGTTAAGGGGGGGGGGCTGATCTAATGTCCCTAGGAAGGGCATTTCATAGCCGAGGGGCCACCATTGAGAAGGCCCTATCTCCCGTTCCCACCAAACCGCGTATTTGTGACGCAGGCGGGATCGAGAGCAGGGCCTCCCCAGATGATCTTAAAGTCTTTATTCATGTACCCATGAAAAAAATCAAGACTTTTTAAAGGGATACAGCCAATGATCCTGAGATTCAAACCTTGGTCTCCAACACTCAAATCATTGCACCATAAACAAAGTCCAGAATCTCAGTTTGGAACATTTCTGTATTTTTGGCAAGTGTGAGTGATCCTTTACAATAGTGGTTCCCAACCTTTTTTTTAACCAGGGACTACTCTGACCCAGAACCACTTTGATCAGAGACCACTCTCCAACATTAGTACCAAAAGGGTTACCAAACCATTTTTGGTCAACTTTAGATTCGGTTTGGTTATTTGGGATGCTGATTCAAAAAATTGCATTGGATAGACCACATCAGCTCTAGTTTCTGATACAGAACATATGGCATCTAGTAGTCGCCACAGAAAACAATATTTAATAATCTAGAGTTGATGTGGTCTATCCAATGCAATTTGGATAAACCACCCCAAATAATCCCAGGAACAGGCCTAAAAATGAAGACACATGGAATGTCTCCACTCAAGGGGAGGGAGAAGGAGAAGGAGTCAGGAGGCTTGTTGTCGTGCTTTTTGTGGGAAGTCAGGTTCTTCCCTCCAACATCCCTGTTGCCTCGGCACTATAAGAGGGTTTCATGAGACCAGTCAATCTCGTTGCAACAGTGTAGTAACAGTGAGGCTGTGGACCATATTTTAGTTCCTGAAGACCACTGGTTGGGAACCACTGCTTTAGAGTCATAATCCAAGCCACCTTGGGTCTCACTTTGAGAAAAACATACATACATTTATTTGGATGTATGCAGGACATCCAAATCAATCAATCAATATAAAATTATTCAACTCTCAGACCACTTTAATAATAATAATAATAATAATAATAATAATAATAATACACTTTATTTATATTCTGCTTTATCTTTCCAGGGGGACTCAGAGCGGATTACAGTACAAACATAAGGCAAACATTCAATGTCTTCTTACACAATGAACAACAACAATATATAATACACAGACAAGGTAAAGGCCTTCCCCTTTTTCATCTCCGGCATGTGGAGGCGATGCTCAACTTCAGCCATGGAGAGGTGCTCTTCTTCCATTTTTACCATGTGGAGGAGGCTGTTTGTCCACAAACATCTCCGATCGTGTTGCCAGCATGTCTGCTTGTCTGCATGGGGGGACCTTTTACCTTCCCGCTGAGGTGGTACCTATTGATCTACTAATATTGCATGCTTTCAAACTGCTAGGTTGGAAGAAGCTAGGATTGACAGTCAGGAGCTCACCGCAACTCGCAGCTTCGAACTACTTCATACGACTTCAAATTACCACCCTAGCTTACTAAACTTCAGGAGGAATCAACAGAAAAGCTGAAGTTTGCTCTCTCCCAGCAGCAGCAAACCTACAGCAAGAACCTAGATCCGGGCTGCAATTTCCCCTTGCACTTGCCCTCATGTAATTGCTATTTTGCATTCGGTGCTGATAAACCACAACTAGACAGCTCAAACAGCTCCCCAGCATCTCCTAACATGACCTTAGACATTGTAATTTTTATGATGCCAAAGACACCGAGGAAGCCCCAGACCTTTTCGTCTTAGCAAGACAGTATTAGCAGATTTGGAAAGTGCACGGCTTTCTGTTGCGGTTAAGAGCAAGCAAAGGAAGGGGGGGGGGGGGAACCCAACGATTGCTGACTTCTCCAAATAAAATTGTTTTATTGCTCGATACAGCCAGGAGCCTTGCTATCTCACAAGATGGTTGAGTCACAGGTCCCTCAGGTATCGGGAGTCTGTGTTTGCAAATTGTCCTCCCACACAAGAGGAAAATCCTTCCATCACACCATTAATAAAGGGTGTGTTCATGGCAATCATGTGGCTTAACCCATGATTTGACTCTCCTTAGATAACCCCAGCAGTTTTACCGTTTCTCTTAAAAATGTTCACATGTTGAGAGCGGGAAAAAATGGAGGAATTACACGGTTACATAGTGTGCTCTTACTTACTTACTTACTTACTTACTTACTTAGGTGATCCCTCGTTGTCCGAGTAAGATTGTCCCCCAAGGTTGGTGTACTGATGGTCGGTATGTAGGTGACGGTGGAGCCCTATTTTTGACCTGCATGTTTTCCGGCAGTGAGGATATCAGTTTCCAGGTGGAAGGCGGTCCCAGTCAGGGTTGTCTTAACACGCCTTCCTCTTGGCACATTTCTCTCTTTCGCTCTCCATTTGTGCCTCTTCAAATTCTATAGCACTGCTGGTCACATCTGACCTCCAGTTGGAGCACGCAAGGGCCAGGGCTTCCCAGTTTTTGGGTGTCTATGCCACAGTTTTTAAGGTTGGCTTTGAGCCCATCTTTAAACTTCTTTTCCTGCCCTCCAACATTCCATTTTCCATTCTTGAGTTTGGAGTAGAGCAACTGTTTTGGGAGACGGTGGTCAGGCATTCGTACAATGTGGCCGGTCCAGCGGAGTTGATGGCAGAGGACCATCACTTCAATGCTGGTGGTCTTTGCTTCTTTCAGTACGCTGACATTTGTCTGCTTATCTTTCCAAGAGAGTTGCAGGATTTTCCGGAGACAGTGCTGATGGAATCATTCCAGAAGTTCCATGTGACTTCTGTAGATAGCCCATGATTTGCAGGCGTATTGCAGGGTTGGGAGGACAATAGCTTTATAAACAAGCACCTTGGTATCCCTAGGGATGTCCTGGTCCTCAAACACTCTCTGCTTCATTCGGGAAAATGCTGCACTCACAGAGCTCAGGTGGTGTGTGTTCTACTTTCCAATTGTCCCAGTCCCAATTAATCCTCTGCAATTCCAGCTGTTTTTAAATGTCCCAGTTTCTCTTGGTTCTTCCAATTTTTGCCCTTTTTTCCTCAATTTATTTAAACTGTTGCAAATGGAAGTCTGAATGCAAGTCTAGTTTGCTCTCAATTTACTCAACAAAGGAGAAGAAGGTGCAGGATCTTAGCAATTTCTATAGACTCACAGAAAGGCACATTGGTGAGGCTTCTCCTTCATGATTATCCGTTGCCCTCTTAATCACACTCTGATTTTGCTCAGCCATGTGTATCTCAGTTTTCATCTCTGAAATATTGGAGGTATGTTCCATGAGTGAAGGCTGATGTCTTATAAACGCACTTTATTATTATTTTTGGATTTCCAGCATGTTCCAACCTTCTGTTGTGGTTGGTTGGCACTGCTTCTTCATTTCTTTCCCTACCTCCTTCCTCCTCCTTCTGCCCCTTTTAATTTCCTATCATACATTCTAAAGTCTCAGGGCAATATGCACGTAATTAAATAATTCAACACAATTTGAAATGATAGGCATAATTTAAACAGTAAAAATTCTTTTATTATTTTGTTGAAGGCTTATTTTAATGTCTCTGTCCTGAGAATAGTTTACTGGCCAAAGGTTGTTACTCTTTATTGGATTAATATGATGTATTGAGTCTGATCTCTAGTTCAATGCTAATATTAGCTAGGTTACTTTAGCTCCGTCTGATTTATATTTGGGGAAAGTGTGCAGGTTCTATGATAGGCGGACACTCACAGGCTCATTTGATTTAGGCAATTCCTAAATCCTACCATTCCAAGCTTTAGATCTCATGGATAAAATTGTTGGGTATCAGTTTTAGGGCCTGACTTCATCAGTTCCAAATAGAGCAGAGCCATTACATCAGTGACATCTCCAGCTCATCCCTTGATTGGGTATCAACCAGCATGTTAATGACTTAAATCAAGAAATAGTTTTCTAAGATCTACAGAGACACTCGCTGGAACACCTCAGAATGCAAGAGTCCAAAAGTGGCAGGCTCAAACCCAGAACCTCAACAAATGGCTGATACAACATTGGATAGTCCCTCCTGGGCACACAGAAGACTGGGCGACTTGGAAGGCGCTGAACAGACTGCGCTCTGGCACCACGAGATGCAGAGCCAACCTTAAGAAATGGGGCTACAAAGTGGAATCCATGACATGCGAGTGTGGAGAAGAGCAAACCACTGACCACCTGCTGCAATGCAACCTGAGCCCTGCTACATGCACAATGGAGGACCTTCTTATAGTAACACCAGAGGCACTCCAAGTGGCCAGATACTGGTCAAAGGATATTTAATCAACTACCAAGCTTGCAAACTTTGTGTTTTGTTTGTCTGTCTGTTTGTTTAAATGCAATACAACTGTTTGGATTGCCCCTGACTAGATAAATAAATATTACATTAAGAATCACCCAAAACCATTTACTTTTCAAATTTCTGTTGATCTAAATGTTCTACTTTAGTTGGTACTCACAAATAGATTCAAACCAAGGTCTTCTGTGTCAAGGACATATGTTTTGAGAAGAGGGCCAGCTCTTAACTGTGGTCAAGTTGACAACCCATTTCCTTGTGTTAGGTTTCATCTCTGGACTGCACAAGTCTCTTGTGTCATCAGGTTTCCAGACCTCAAGGAATAGCTAGACTAGAGATAGGATTAGGCCAGAGCTCCCTTTCAGCCGTGGCCACTCCCAGCTCCTTCAGAGTCAAGCCGGTCACTTCAAGGATGCCATCCATCCTTCTTGTCCTTGGTCGGCCCCTCTTCCTTTTTCCTTCCATTTTCCCAAGCATCATTGTCTTCTCTAGACTTTCCTGTCTTCTCATGATGTGGCCAAAGTACTTCAACGTTACCTCTAATATCCTTCCCTCCAGTGAGCAGTTGGGCTTTATTTCCTGAAGTATGGACTGGTTGGATCTTCTTGTGGTCCAAGGCACTCTCAGAATTTTCCTCCAACACCACAGTTCAAAAGCATCTATCTTCCTTTGCTCAGTCTTCCTTATGGTCCAGATCTCACATCCGTAGGTTACCATTGAGTTTTCTTGGCAAGAATACTGGGGTGGGTTGCCCTTACCTTCCCCAGGGAATGCATTTGGTCTGACCTTGCTGTCACGACTGTTCCGTCTTGGGTGTCCCTTCACGGTTTCACTTGTGGCATCATTGAGGTGCTCAAGCTCCAACGAGCCTTTGCTGGAGACATAAGGTATGTGTAAAATTATTTTCTCCATGTAGCTTTCCTCTAAAACGCATTCTTATGTATTGGTCAAACATAGATGGTGTTCCTCACCCTGATATACTCACACACTCCAATCTCATCTCTTGCTGTCAACACCATCCATTTTAGCCACCTTCCATCCCCTATCTCTTTTCAACAGCCAAGAGTGGCCCTTCCAGAATCATTAGGATCAGCCCATACAAAGTAAATGTGAAGAGGTGTCTATAACAGGACAGTTTTTTGACATCGCATCTTGAACCAGAATAAGCAAACAGGCAAGTCAAATCTTCAGGGTCAAGCTCTAAAGTCAATTTTCTGACCTGGGAAATCATGTACTGTGACAACTGATGACAAATGCATGAGCACAGGCCCTGTATAAATATGTCAGTGAACATTACATTATGAAACATTCCCAGACCCGGACTTATTGATGCTGAACGGTAGGAGGGACAATGGGCCACTTCCCTTTCTTGGCTTATCCCTTCACTTTTTAGTATTATTTATTTATTTATTCATTCATTCATTTACGACATTTATATGCCGCCCTTCTCACCCCGAGGGGGACTTAAAGAGACTTACAAGATATATATATATATATATACATACAATACATTATATTATTAGCATAGTACAATATAAGTATTATATATTACAATAATGTACTATACTATTATATTGTAATATTATTAGTAATATTACATGTAATATAAATTATATAATTATAATATCATATTATTATTATTACTACTATTTTTGTATTACATTATAATATTATAAATATTGTATGTATATATATTATATTATATTATATTATATTATATTATATTATATAAAAGCATAGCACAGGAGACAAGGTGGAACTGTCCTCTGGCCCCCCTTACTCTTCACTCTGGCCCAGAGCAGCAGTAGGTGCTGGGGGGGAGGGGTCCCCAACTGATGACATAAGCAGGCAACAAGGTGGAAATGTCCCCTGGCTCCCTCTCTCTTCACTCTGGCCCAGAGCAGCAGTTGTTGCTGGGGGGAGGGGTCCCCAACTGATGAAATATGCAGGAGACAACGCGGAACTGTCCCCTGGCACTCTCTCTCTTCACTCTGGCCCAGAGCAGCAGTTGGTGCTGGAGGGAGGGGTTCCCAACTGATGACATATGCAGGAGACAAGGTGGAACTGTCTCCTGGCCCCCCCTCTCTTTACTCTGGCCCAGAGCGTCACTTGGTGCTCAGGGGAGGGGTCCCCAGCTGATGACATATGCAGGAGTCAAGGTGGCGCTGTCTCCTGCCCCCCCCTTCACTCTAGCCCAGAGTGCTGGAGGGAGGGGTCCCCAACTGATGACATATGCAGGAGACAAGGTGGAACTGTCCCCTGGCTCCCTCTCTCTTCACTCTGACCCAGAGCATCAGTTGTTGTTGAGGGGAGGGGTCCCCAACCGATGACATATGCAGGAGACAAGATGGAACTGTCTCCTGGCCCCCTCTCTTTTCACTCTGTCTCAGAGTGCTGGAGGGAAGGGTCCCCAATTGATGACATATGCAGGAGACATGATGTAGCTGTCTCCTTGCACCCTCTCTCTTCACTCTAGCCCAGAGTGCTGGAGGGAGGGGTCCCCAACTGATGACATATGCAGGAGACAAGGTGGGTCTCCTGGCCCCCTCTCTCTTTACTCTGGCCCAGAGCGTCACTTGGTGCTCAGGGGAGGGGTCCCCAGCTGATGACATATGCAGGAGTCAAGGTGGCGCTGTCTCCTGCCCCCCCCCCTTCACTCTAGCCCAGAGTGCTGGAGGGAGAGGTCCCCAACCGATGACATATGCAGGAGACAAGGTGGAACTGTCCCCTGGCTCCCTCTCTCTTCACTCTGACCCAGAGCATCAGTTGGTGTTGAGGGGAGGGGTCCCCAACCGATGACATATGCAGGAGACAAGATGGAACTGTCTCCTGGCCCCCTCTCTTTTCACTCTGTCTCAGAGTGCTGGAGGGAAGGGTCCCCAATTGATGACATATGCAGGAGACATGATGTAGCTGTCTCCTTGCACCCTCTCTCTTCACTCTAGCCCAGAGTGCTGGAGGGAGGGGTCCCCAACTGATGACATATGCAGGAGACAAGGTGGGTCTCCTGGCCCCCTCTCTCTTTACTCTGGCCCAGAGCGTCACTTGGTGCTCAGGGGAGGGGTCCCCAGCTGATGACATATGCAGGAGTCAAGGTGGCGCTGTCTCCTGCCCCCCCCCTTCACTCTAGCCCAGAGTGCTGGAGGGAGAGGTCCCCAACCGATGACATATGCAGGAGACAAGGTGGAACTGTCCCCTGGCTCCCTCTCTCTTCACTCTGACCCAGAGCATCAGTTGGTGTTGAGGGGAGGGGTCCCCAACTGATGACATATGCAGGGGACAAGATGGAACTGTCCCCTGGCCCCCTCTCTCTTCACTCTGACCCAGAGTGGCAGTTGGTGCTGGGGGAAGGGAACTGAGTAGTTGGACTCAGAAAAAAATTATATTTTTTAAAGTCAGGAAAACAAAGGAAAGCGCTTGATGGTAGTAAATGACAACCCGATTCTTACCTTAGAGTCCAAGATGTTCCCAAAACATGCAAAGAACCCCGATAAGAAACACCTTGCAATCTTTATCCCCCTCCCCTAGACCCTGACTTGTTGGCTTCAAGCACTCTCTCCCACCACTGCTGTCGAAAAAGTCACCGTTTATTGATTTCCAAATCTAACGGCCTAATTATTATGTATTTGTAGATGACGCGACAGATTTGCAAACTCCCTCTATGATTTTATAATGGAACATGCTCCTCTTAATCTCCATCTAGGGAGATAGCTTGTGGGGAAATGTATGGGGGGGGGGGGAGCTGACCTTTATCTCATATTTAAAACAGAAGCAATAACTGAAATTCATTTTCAATTTCGTTTCCAATCATATAAAAGGAAAAGAGGGAAAGATTACTTTATTGAATCTCCTCTTCCCCCCTTTTTCTCCCGCCTCTCACCCCACCTTTCTCTTTCATTTTTGGTCGCTGGTAAAAGGTTGGCAACTCACAAGCTGGATGCTTTGTGAGTAGCTCTGGCTGGTCTATTGGGAACAGCTTTCATCGAATAAACTAATCTTTGCTGTGGAGATTAACAAGATGGGCTGCAGTCGTGGTTGAAATAGCTGAATGAAAAGCATCTTTAGCTCCATCAGCTGCCGCCGAGGTGCCAAAGGCATTGGGGGAATCTTCCCCATGGACCTACCCTACTGATCCGGCAAATCTGGTCAACTTTCGGGAAATGTAATAATGGCGCAGCATTTGTGTTGGCCCGCTGAGCAAACAGCCTGGCGCTTCAAAGCACAAATGGGGTGATTTACAAGTACTTCCCCCCTTGTTTTGAACATGACAGTCACCGCTGCTGTTGGTGCCCAAGGCAAATGCGGCTGTGGTGGCTATGCATGGCGCACGTCTTTGAGGTGAATTTTTTCTGGAGGTTAGGATGCGGATCAAAGCAGATCCTGGCGGTTTGTAAATGGCATTATTTTTGCAAGCCTGGCTTTTCAAAGGATGCTTGATTCCGTGCACAAATGCACTAATGTACATGAGCAGAACATCCATGTTGTGTTAAGATCGATAGCAACACGGCCAAACATTTCTTACCGGCCCTAAATTAAGGCTTACAATCAGTGGCCACAACACTACATGGGCTCATGCTGAGCTGTTTTTTCAACACTGGACCTATTGTAGAGAGGCCCATCCAAATTCCATCTCTGGTACAAAGTAGAAATTTCTGACATTTCTGACTGTGTCCTTGTAGTGAGACAATTACAAAATCGACTAGGGGTCCTTCAAGGGGGCTCAACATCTGATGTAATGCATTCATATCTGGCTATGGATGAAGG